>NC_066516.1:16774990-16789990 GCF_024679095.1 Eriocheir sinensis
GCTACCCGTGATGTAAGACTGTAGAGGCAAAGTGAACAGGCACGTAAAGATGACGTCAAGGTGAAAACCAGAGTGAGTTGGCACTGGAGGAGGAGGAGGAGGAGGAGGAGGAGGGGGGGCAGATTTCCTTCGAAGAGAGAGAGAGAGAGAGAGAGAGAGAGAGAGAGAGAGAGAGAGAGAGAGAGAGAGAGAGAGAGAGAGAGAGAGAGACTTGAGGGCCCGAGTTCCCGAGTGGGTGTGCGTGTCCCCGTGTGAGGCCGCGGTACGAACTGCTTTTGTTTACTCGGGAACACGTGTGGAGAGAGAGAGAGAGAGAGAGAGAGAGAGAGAGAGAGAGAGAGAGAGAGAGAGAGAGAGACGGGATAATGCTCTTTTTCTCCTTTTTATTACATGCTTCTCCCTTTCTTTCCTCTCTATTTTCACATCTCCTCTTCCTCCTCCTCCTTTACTTGCCTCTAACATATATTCTTCATCCATTACGTAAGTGTTTAAGATTTTATGATTCAAGTGTTTATTTTTCCTTAGCTTTCCCCTTTATACAATCCCTCCGCCTCCTCCTCCTCCTTCCCCGCCTTCTCTTCCAACAGTGATTCCTGAGACTCGCCCGTGAATCAGACGCAGGTGAGTCAGAGGGAGGAGGAGGAGGAGGAGGAGGATTGCGTAAGATATCGCTACTACCACAACTACGGCACTGATCACACCCTCAGACAGACAGCCATATAGACAGGCAGATGAATAGACAAAGAGAGAGTGAAACAGATAACACACACACACACACACACACACACACACACACACACACACACACAGAGAGCGACGTGTTTATTAGGAAATGAGTTGGGGAGGTGATAAACAAGAATGAAGAGTGAATGAACGTAATGATATGAAAAGGCGATGGTGGTAGCGCATGAACGAGAGAGAGAGAGAGAGAGAGAGAGAGAGAGAGAGAGAGAGAGAGAGAGAGAGAGAGAGATCCCTTCCCTCTCTCTTCCCTTATCCTCCTCCTCCTCCTCCTCCTCATCCACGTGCATACAATGGAAGGCCAAGTGTGCTGAGATGATGATGATGATGGCTGGGTGCTGGTGATGGTGGTGATGGTGGTGATGATGGCGTGATGCACAATGGTGGTGGTGGTGGAGGCAGTCAGGGTGTCTGTCTGTCTGGTGGAGCTGTTACTGGTAATAGTGGTGGGCAATCGCGGTGATGGTGATGGTGGTGGTGGGGGAGGTGGTGGTAAGAGATGGCGGTGATAGAAAGGCTGGTGGTGGTGGTGGTGCGTGATGTTGGACGGTACACAGGCACGAGTTCTGAGTTAGTGGTGAGGAGTGGCTGACGTGGAGTGTCTTGAAGTGGCGGTGGTACTAGTAGTAGTGGGTGTAGTAGTAGCAGTAGTGGTGGTGGTGGTGGTAGGATTATAGTAGTAGTAAAATAAATGGTAAAGTAGTAGTAGTAGTAGTAGTAGTAGTAGTAGTAGTGTAGGGAGGCACTTAAGGGAAGAACGAGGAACGAGGAACGACGAACAGAAGGAAGAAGCGAAGAGGAGGAAAGTGAGGCACACATATGGGCGGCAGCGTGGAGGAGGAGGAGGTGAGGCGGGGGAAGGCACGGGCGGGCGGTAGAGAGAGGAAAAGAGAGCCGGCCAAGGATAGGGAGAGAGAGGAGGGAAAGAGAGGAGCGGGAGAGAGCCACGCGCGTTTGTTTACAATACGTGAGCCCCACCCAGCTGACCGGGGGGGAATCCCCTCTGACACACGGGAAGGAGGGGGGGGGGGGGTCCTGGTAATGAGAAATTTTGTATTCCCGCCATAACCCTGCCGATTACACTACTAATACGCTTAATGGACTCTGTTTCACGTCCGCCCGACTGTATATTGGACTCCGTGTAATCTCCCTTTTCCGTTCAATACATTCATTAAAGTTTCATTATTTTTATTGTGCGACACGCGGGGAAAAAGGACGGCAGTACTAGTGGTCACGCGGCGGCGGTGGTGGAGGTGGTGGTGGAAGAGGAAGATGAGCAACAGGAAGAGGAAGAGAAAGAGGAGGGGAGGGAAGGGTGGGCCAGTGCCGCCACAGCTCTTTAAGTCGGGAGGGAAGGGACGGAGGGAAGGAAGAGAAGGGAAGGAAGGGACAAGAGGAGGGGGGAAAAGGTGAAGATGCGAGGTGAAGGTTTTCTCAAGGCTTCCTGGCCTCCTATGAGTTCCTGTTGGACTCCTGAGGCAGATATCAGCTTCAAAACACACACACACACACACACACACACACACACACACACACCAGTTGGTCACGCACATGCTAAAAGAGATAGCCCAACATGTAGGCTATTATTATTATTATTAGCGCCATTCTTCCTTCATCTGTATTTCCTCCTGAATACGACTTCAACTCTTTCAAGAGGAGGTTATCAGGACACCTCTTCTCCCGAATTTGACCTTGCTTTTGGCCACCTCTTCTGATTCTTTTATGGGAGCAGCGATTAGCGGGCTTTTTATCATTGTTTTTTCGTGTGCCCTTGAGCTGCCTCCTTTGTTGTAAAAAGAAAAAAAAATCAATTTATCGTCGGCAGTAGTAGTAGTAGTAGTAGCAGTAGTAGTAGTAGTAGTCGTAGTAAAACCAATAGTAGTGGTAATATGGCCTGTAACCCATTGTATTAATCCCAACCATCTCTTCCTCCTTCTTCTCCTACTCTTTCTAACCTTCCTCATCCTCTACCTCCGTCACCCCTACAAGAGATCGCAAGGCTGCCCTCCGTCCCTCCCTCGGCAGACGCACAGACCTTAAAAGCGCCTCATTATCATATTTATCGGGACTGACGTAAAGAGAATTTCCATCCGAACTGCGCCATAAATCAGGGAAATGATAAGCAAACAGAACTACCTCTCCTCCTCTTCCTCCTGATGCTACTGTCGCTCGTGCTCCTCCTCCTCCTCCTCCTCCTCCGTCTTCCTCTCTACCGATGTCTTTGTCGCTACGTGGTCGACCTTCAGTTCTCTCTCTCTCTCTCTCTCTCTCTCTCTCTCTCTCTCTCTCTCTCTCTCTCTCTCTCTCTCTCTCTCTCTCAGGGCTCCACCTTATGTTTTTCTGTCTCCATCTGTCCTTCTGTCCTTCCTCTCTCCTAGGACTTTCCTCCCTCTTTCCTCCACATTTTCCTTATCAACATTTTCCTCTCATACACTTTTTTCCCTGCCCTTTTTCAGGTAACTTCCAGGTGACTCACGCCTTACGAGATAGCGCAGATTTTTCACTAATTGTTTAAGCCATACACAGTTCGTCCTTTTATCCCTTCCTTCCTTCCTCCTTTTTTTTAACTACCATTTTAAAGTTCGACTATCGGCAATTTTAATCATCCTTGGCCTTGAACCTTGATGTCATTATGGGTACAAAGGAGAGTGCTACATATTTTCACTCTTCTCTTACTCTACTTAATTTTCCTCTCTCTCTATCTCTTCGAAGTGAAATGTGCCCGGTTGGAATTTGGGCGGCGGGAGAATGCGAGGAATCTATTTATTAGAGACTCTACTCAATCAGTTGGAGGCTTGGTGAAGATAAAATTACATTCCTCGTCCTAATGACTCTTCACGTCCCATAAACACGTCCATTTGTCATTCACGTCCACCGGCGACGAGGAGCCTTTGACTGACTGACTCTCCTCCGTTCGTAAATCATTCCTTTTTAATCAGTGTGTATGGCGTTTTCAGATCTTATTATTTCTATGTTCAGCCAAATTTCTCTCTATACATTAACACGCACTCATTCTTTCATTATTATTATGTTTTTCGTTCCTTGTTTAGTTCCGTTCCTTAGTGATCTGAACTCGAAAACATCTAGCCACATATCTTTCTCTAGTTTCCTTTCTGTATGGATTCCGTAACTTAAGCAATGTCGTGTAACTGTGTTTGTTTCTTTTAACGTCTGAATTATTCCTAAATCCTCACTATCTAACCTTCCTCTTTCTCTATTTTGCTACAAGGAATATTCTTGCATCGGCCTCTCTCATCTCTCATCTCCAGCATCGGCTCTCATAATAAACAAACCCAAGCAAGGCAGACACAGCAAGCATCCTCCTGAGCCCCTTCAAGTGCAACAGAGTCCACTTCTTCACTGAACTACAAATCCAAAAACGTTGCCTACACACCTCCACCTGGCTGCCCATCCTCTTTAACCCCGTGAAGCGCTCATCCACCTAATTAAGACAACACCCCAGGAGCCTCTGCGCGCCGTAAAAACACAAACATCTCCCCCACTTCCTTATACTCTCCCACCACCCGCCACAAACGAGCCTCTCCGTATGCATAAAAAAGTCTCCTACTCCAACACTTCTAATCTGCCAACAAAACACGACCCACCTTTACCTCTCTCTCTCTCTCTCTCTCTCTCTCTCTCTCTCTCTCTCTCTCTCTCTCTCTCTCTCTCTCTCTCTCTCTCCGCCTATGAGCAAGCCGGTGCTGCCCCGATGGCGGCTGTGGCTCCCGGCGGCTTTCTTCCTAAAATTAATAAAAGCCCGAGGAGTAACTTCAAAGGCGTAATTCGCGGAACTCGGCTCATAAGAAAGTTACACAACGGGCCAAAGAAAAAAGCCATGGGGGGATGCAGGGGGGGAGGAGGCTGAGAGGGGGGGTTGAGGAAGAGGAGGCTGAGAGAGAGAGAGAGAGAGAGAGAGAGAGAGAGAGAGAGAGAGAGAGAGAGAGACTAAACACTATACGAAAAAGAAAGAAGGAAGCAGCGAAAGAGTATAAAAGGACACGACAGAATTAAAGGAAAGGAAAGGAAGGAAAGGGAAATGAGGCATAAAAGAAGGGAAGGGAAAGGAAAGGAAGGGAGGGGAAGGAAAAGGAGGCAAAAAGGAAGGGAAGGAAGGGGTATCGGAGGCCGTGAAATTAAAGGGCCAGATACTCGCAGCTTCAATGGGATCCAGAACTTCAAAGTCTTGACACCTCGCGACCCGATTTGCACCTCGAAGAAAAAAAAGGTGAAGACATCGACGTCGCGGGAAGGAGATGAAGCGAAGGAAGAGGAAGAGGAGGAGAAGGAGGAGGGAATGCCGCCTTCAAGATACACACTAAGGGGGTCTGTCTGTCTGTGTGTCTCAGGTATAGAAGACTGACGCACTCTGCCGCGCCTTACAAAGAAAACCAAAGGCGGGCTATCAAAAGACATGGCGATGCTTTCTTGTTTTTTTTTTTTATCCTCACGTTGTTTTTGAGACACACACACACACACACACACACACACACACACACACACACACACACACACACACACGACTCATACCTTCACCCACGACTTAACAAACTAAACAACAACAAATTCATAAACACAAACAAACAAGCAAAAACACAAATCAAAACAAACAAGGCATAACAAAACAACATCCCTATTTCTGGTGTTAATTGTCAAGCGCCGAGGAAGAAGGTTAGGTTAGGGAGGAAGAAAGAAAAAGGAAAGGGCAGCGAGAGAAGAGGAGGAGGGAGGAAAGGATGGGAGAGAAGGAGGGGAGGGAGGAGGAGCAGCAGCCTGGTATGGTGGTGTGCATCAAATCCATCAACACGACTCAGTTTTCTCCTCGGCATTAATGGCTCGCCTTTTATTTCTGGTTTCCGCCTCGAGACGCTCCGGTGGCTGCTTCTCCACCGTCACCACCACCACCAGCAGTCCCGTCCAGTGTATGGCTGTGTGTGTCTGTTTTTGCTACTCTGCCGCTCGGGAAAGGGGGAAAGTAGGAGAGGGGACGTGGGGGGGAAAGGGAATTGGAAAGAGAATGTGAGGGAGAGAGGGGGGAGAGGCAGAGAGGGGGGGGAGGTAATGTAAGCATGGATGGCCGTGTGGGTTTGGGCGTTATTCATTGCGTTGATTAGTAATAATGATGGCGCATAACGGATTGACTGACTGTGTGTGTGTGTGTGTGTGTGTGTGTGTGTGTGTGTGTGTGTGTGTGTCACCAAAATACTGAAATACATCATATATTATAACGGGTAACCATGCCGCTAATGACTATTTCAATAAGTGGTCTCAGTCACGCAGGGGAGGACATGGCAGCGGGGGCGGGGGCAGGGGGTCGCGGGCAGGGGTGCGGCGGGGCGGGGAGAGCAGGAGCAAGCAGGGAGGAAGAGGAAGACGAACAGTTAATTGCGGTTCGGTGGTTCGCGGGGGAAATACCTGTGTGGAGGATGGGGAACTGTTCCCCACATGCCCCTGGGGAAGTGACGGGGCGGCGGAGCGTGAGACCTGGGGGCATGGAGAGATTCAGTAAAGTCTAATGAACCGTAAGTGAGCCCTGAAGCTCAATCTTGTGCAGCTTTAGTGAGGTCTTATGAAGCTTCAGAGATGCCTCACGAACCTTCATGAATCATAATATGAAGTGAAGCCTTATGAACCTTCAGTGAGGCCTTCCGAAGCTTCAGTGAGGCCTTGCAAAGCTTCAGTGAGGCATCTCAAAGCTTCAGTGGCCGTAAAAGGCAGTCTGACAAGCTATATCAACAGTTACATACGTATATTTTACATCCTTCCGTGCATCGGTGATTTCGTTACACAACTCTTGCACGCTTGGTGGAACCTGCCAGTTTCAGCAGCAGCAGCAGCAACAACAACAGGGACACCAGCGACGGAATATACGTGCAGCAGCGGCGAGACGAGACGAGACCAGACTCAAGGGTTTCTCGGTAGATCCCACCAATGGCTCCGGCGGCCACACACACAACATTATCGCCTGTCGCAGCCACACAAGGCCAGGCCACATAGGAGGGAGGGTGGAAGGAGGGTGGAGGGATGGATGGAGGGCGAGGGAGGAGGGGGAGAAAGGACGTAAAGGAGGAAAGGAGGAGAAGGAGGACAGAGGGGAAGGGGTCGTATATCGCAGCCCAGCGAGATCAAGAACAATCCCCGGCTCGGGAGGCGACGCCCTTGTCTTGTAGATATTTCATTAGAGGCAACGGGAGTGATGGTTTATGGGGGAAGTTGAGGGCCACGGGGAGGCCACGGGGAGGAGGTGATGCCGGCCCTGGTGGTGGTGGTGGTGGTGGTGAAGGTGTAGTGGTTGTTGTGGCGGCAGTAAAGGTGGCGGTGGTGTTTGTAATGGTGGTAGTAGAATAGTAGATGTGATAAGAGCGGTGGTGGTAGTGGTGGTGATGGTGATGAAATGGTGTTAGTGGTGATGAAGGTAATGGACACAAAAAAGGGGTTGGTTGATCGGTCACCATACACACGCTTATCTAAATCAAATCATCGCCACACACACAGTTACCATCACCATCATCACCACCATCACCATCATCACCACCATCACCATCATCACCATCATCACCACCATCACCATCACCATCCCTATCACCACAACCACAAAAGTCCCTTCATAACAATCACCAGGACCACCACCATCACCATCACCATCCCTATCACCACAACCACAAAAGTCCCTTCATAACAATCACCACCATCATCACTATCATCACATCCTCAACAACCACCATCATCAGTCTACACAACCACTACTATCACAGCCAAGCCGAAAATCACTAGTACCACCACCACCATAATAAGCTTCACCACCACTACCACAATCCCTTCTACAATCACCACCACCACAATCTCTGCCCAATCACCATCACCACCACCACAACCACAATCTCTGCCCAATCACCATCACCACCACCACAACAGGCCGTAATTACCACAGATACCTAAGACCCCCCCTACCATCACCCCTTTCCCTTTCCTCCCTCCTTTAACCCCCTTCAAATAATGGCCCACCGACCCCCCCCCAAGCCTACTCCCCCCCCCCCCCCCCCCCAGCCGAGCCTTCCGTCCCTCCTATATTCTGAGTCAAGGGGTGAGTCACTTTCAGCCGTCGAGGAAGCAGTGAGTCAGTCAACTTTCCTCTGGTTGTCTCGTGTCTGTTCCTGGATGCAAGGGCTTTGTCGGGAGGTGCTGAAGGGATGGGGAAGGAAAGGATGTGATTAGGGACGGCGGGCGGTGGCTGAGGAGGAGGTGCTGGGGAAGGGAAGGAAGTGGACTAACTGCCTATAGCTCGCCCCAGCACCCTCACTTCAAACAATCTTAATTAGAATCCCCAAACGCAGGCTTTACATTTAAACTCATCAATATTCTCACGTTAATCGATTAGCTATGTTGCAGATGTGTTGTAAATTGATTTTCTAACCTAGTATTAATATTTTTTTCATCTTTCTTACGTTTTGATTCGTGAAGGGAACAAAAGAACATTACTTTCCTAACCATTAGTGGGATTTCGAATGACCTATACAAAGTACGCAATCTGTGGGCGTGGTGGGGAAGAAAACAGCCATCATCCCACGGCTTCCTCCGCGCTAATGGAGTTTACAAAGAGGCAACAAGCAGTACAACGCCAGCTACTCGGCCAATCACCCTCAGCCTCGGCATCCTCCATCCGCCGGGAGATAGAGAGCAGCTTCCAATAGTCAATTTGATTCCCACCTTAGCCGCCAACAGCAGATGCTCGATATAGAGGAGGAGGAGGAGGAGGTGGTAGAAGGACCAGAGAGGGAAGTGTTGTAGAGGGAGGAAGGGAAGAAGGGAGGCCTCGACCAACCTCAAAATGGATGTCATTAAAAGTTGACTCAAAGTTTTTTTTCTTGACTAGTTTACGTTTTTTCCTCTTCCGTTTTCTTCATCAGAGCACGTGTGCGGAAGGAAGGGAGGTTCGCTGCGAGACACAACAACAACACGCTTTTAACCCACCCAGGCCTGCCGCGCTGAAGCATTGGATTCTCCCTTTCTCTTTCCATGGCATGTTTGTCACTCGCTTTGCCTGCCTGTCTCTCTATCTTTCCCTCCCTCTCTCTAGGCATCTATGAATTTTAGCAACTATAGGATATGCATTTGTTTACTTATTCACTCTTTCATTGATGTATATTTTGAAATTTGACTTGCGAAATACAGTCAACAACACACCACGCCGCGCTGCCTCCTGCTGGGGTGGGGGGGGGGGCGGAAAGGGCAAGGCTAAGAGGCGGGCAGGCGGGCGGGTTGAGGAGGCTCCTGCTGCTACTACTACTGCTGCTGCTGCGTCATCCCTCCCTGCAGTACCCCCCCAGTCCCTCCGGCTCCCCCGCTGCGAGGCCCTGGTTACTAGGTCGCTGCGGGGGCCGCCACACGCCCGGCTTTGCAACCCCGCCAGCTAGGATCCCTATTGGCCGCCATCCACTAAACCGAGAGCGCAATAGGCCTACTGGTTGACAGCAGCGAGTAGGCCTAAATGCAACGCAGCTGGGTCGCCAAAGTTGTTCCACGCAGTTTCGTCCCCGGAGACACGGCGGAGGAGGAAGGGGGGAGCGGGAGAGGTTGGGGGGTGGGCGGTGGCACGTGGGGGGCGCTGGGGTGTGGCTGGCTGGGGTGGGATGCCGCAGGAGGCGTTGGGGGGCATGGGGGGGAGGGAAACTTAGGGAGGGGCTTCGGAGGGCCAGTAGTCTCCTGGGAAGCTGGCCTGATCTCAGGGGCGCCTTCCTCCTGTGGTGTCTAATGAGTCACTTTAATCAGCCAACAGCCGCAGCCAAGGAGTGCCACACGCCGCGTCCTACTCTACCTCCACCGCTTCCACCTCCGCCCTGCCGATGCCGAGCACATGATGGTTCTCGGAAGGGAAGTGTACGAATGCAGAAACGGCACGCTGCTTTTTTTTTTCTTCTCTCATTGGTGGCGCGATTACACGCATGCACAGCCGTTGGGGGGGAGGGAGTAAAGGTTGTGCTCGTTGCCAGCTTGATCTCTCTCTCTCTCTCTCTCTCTCTCAAAACATTAGGAAAACATATGCTCACTCGCCTCCTAAGAAAAGAAAATAGAAAAGAAAACGTCATATTTCCGTTGTTGACATTCATCTCTATACAACATAAACAATACGCCCCTGTGACTATGACAACTACATTTTGGACTTTTTTTTTTTTTTACCAGTGCTAGGGAGGAGTCGAGCCCTGTCCTCCCGTTACAGCGACAAAAAGTACTTACACAATTCTTATTAATAGGGATTTTTTTTGTGTGTGCGCGTAAAAACTAGTAAATCGTGCCTGGCCTTCGCCGTCACCAGAAAAAAAAGCGACCATTAACCCATACCAACGCCAACTAGTCGTGGGGCAAGTTAAGATCTGGTTTTCACACTTCCTACTTCTTGTCAGGCGTAACCGCGACGTGGCCTTACTACCCTCGCATAAACTACACAACCAACGACCTCTTACATCACCTAAATATCAATTCAAGCCTCGCAATTCGTTTCCTTTGAGCTGTAGGAGCGAGAGCAGCTGGGCCTCTCTCTCTCTCTCTCTCTCTCTCTCTCTCCCTTGTCTCGCCCCCAGCTTATCTTCGTCAGCCAGTATCACGCAAACTCACCCCGTCTCTCGTTACCCCGGCGGCCAAGATTACAGAATGCCACCCTATAAAAAGAAGAATCCCCTCGCCCGGCGCACCAATTTCCTGGGACCGACCGAACGTGTTATAAATACGTCATAGAGCCTAATCGAAACCCGAACGAGATTAAAATAAAGCTTCCTTGTCAACGATGGGACTCGGACTAAAATATTTAACATGATTCATCAAACCCACGTTTCTGACTGGCGGGAGAGGAAAGTGTGCATTAACCATGAGTCACCGGGAGCCTCTATCTCTACCTCTATACACCTCTACAGTACCAGCACCACCACCACTAGCAACAGCGGTAACAGGAGCGCATGGCATGACACGGTATGGCATAGAGAGGGGCCGCGCAGTCTTGTTTAGTTGACAGGTAATCGTTGAGGAGTATGACGCGGGGGTTTTCAAGTCTATTTACATCACGCCACGAATAGAGTCCTCGCCCTTGTGGCCTCTATCGCTAAGTCGAGCACGTCGGTCACTCTCAGAAAAGAAGGGAAGGAGGAGGAGGGCTGAGGCAGAGAGATGAACCACGAGGGGGAAAAATAAAAAAAACACAATATGCCGTTCTGATCCACTCGCCATCACCGCAAATAGACAAAAGAGGAGTTAAGGGAGGGCAGGAAATAGCATCGAATCATTACTAAGATGTCTATATTGGAGTCAGTGAATAGGTATGGCTGCTGTAGTCTCGAGATGCCACGCGTGATCGGACAAAGGGACGTATATTAACCATTTCCGCGGCCAGGCACACATATTTGACAAGACATTCATAGGAGTTTCGGGTATTTGCAGGGGTAGTTTAATGAGCCTGGTGGTAGTCTGACCCTTCTTCTGTACCATGAACTTAACAGAACACTCATAAAAACCCGATTGATCACTTTTTTGGCCTTTGGAAATAGTTGATGTGAGAGGTGGAAGCGTCCAAGAACACCAAACAAAATTTACTTTATACCTGCATGAGCCTACCTATCGTGACGTCACTACACACCTTCATCCACGTGGCCTTCACATGCGCCTGACTCACCCCCTCCCTTCCCCTCCGCTAAGAATAAAAGGTGCATTCATGCTAATTAATGGCAGGTGGCAGTGTCGTACGTACAATTAGGCCAACAAATGGCTTCTCTTCAGGAATGACAGCGGCAGTTTTGTGTTATCTTGCTGTTGGCTCGTGTGTGGTGCATGGCGTGGTTGTGTGTGGTGGTGGTGGGGGTGGGGTGAAGTGGTGGTGGTTATGAGTGGTGAGTATTTTTAGTGGAGGGGGGTCAGTCAGTCATGCAGTTAGGCAAGAATGAGTCTGCCTAGTATCGAGGGAGTCTTTGGATGGGTTAAGTATGGTGGTGGTAACGGTGGTGGTGGTGGTGGTGGTAACGGTGGTGGTGGGTGTGGTAGTGGCGACGGTGGTGGTGATGATCTACAAGGCCTGACCGAGAGGCGTTTTGAAATTTTAACATAGGTTAACTGGTGGTTGGCCTCTCTCTCTCTCTCTCTCTCTCTCTCTCTCTCTCTCTCTCTCTCTCTCTCTCTCTCTCTCTGTCAATTTCCCTAAACTACTCGTCTAATCAACTTTCGTCCTCAAAACCCATTCACTTTGAACACAAAAATCAATAGCGAACAATTAAAAGAAACAATACGTCACTTTTTTTTGTGCGTAATATAATGTTCTGTTAACGAGTGTATTGATCGCCTGCTACACACACACACACACACACACACACACACACACACACACACACACTATCACTACACCAATACTGATAGTTTGCGATTCTGTTGAGCGCGAAAAAAAAATAGTGTAATGTTCGATCTATTTAGTGGACAGAAAAAAATAAATTGTATCCTCATTTCCACGCGTTTGATCATTCTACTTTGGCTCGATCGACATGAATTATCGCGCGCCCGTCGAAAGGTTGAGCTCACGTGGGAGGGACAGCAGGTGAGGTGAGGTGAGGGCCGCCGCGGTAGGGAAAGGAAAGGAGAGGATGGCGGATGGACAGGTGTTCACGTTCCGCTGGCACGCATGTCGCCCTCCACACACACACACACACACACACACACACACACACACACACACACATTGCAGGACGAAGAACGAGGTAACATGGCTTGGCTCGTCGCCTATGCACTGCTCACATCTACTGCACCTATCAAACTATTTACCTGTATATATCAACCTGTCTATCTATCTCTCCACACACACACACACACACACACACACACACCGGACCCGCGACACCACCACCTCCATAACACTAACATTTATTTTTCACCAATTTCAATGTTATTTTTATACACAGTATTTACTTCAACAACTTTTCATGCATAATAATGAGCTGTGCGTGTAGTTCTGTTTGTTTTTGACGGCGGAAAACTATCATTACGATTACCCTTTAATTATCGATATGGATGATGCTCCTTGAGTGATTCGTGAACTTTCGCCTGAGCCTTAACCTTCACTGCTATCACGAAGACCGGACACAATAATAAATAACATACACAATCTACTTACCACAGAAAAAATCACGAAGCACAGAAAAAATATATGTATAAAAAGTATTGTAACCATTTTGATCACGAGTGAACCGCACACGCACCAGTCGAACGAGACTATGGAGGCGGCCGAGGGAGTGAGGGGCTGCCTGGCTGGAGCCGCGGCGTGATAGGAATGTAGCGGGGTCAGGCAATGGGTCAGGTCACGTTAAGCCCCCGAGGCGTCAAGACCTACCAAAGACCGACCCATAACGCCTCGCCCTCACCATGGGACCCTTACTTTCACCTGCCAAGCCTATCCCAGGGGACGATGGGTCACTGTTCGTTTGCAGCGGGTCGTGGGTGTGGTGGTGAGTCGCGGCGGTACGGAAGTCTTTATTTTTCCATCTGTCTTTCCCTCCTTGGTGACGCTGATTCGCTGGTGTTAGTTAGTATTTACGCCATTTCAGCTAAAGTGATACAAAGGGAGATATAGAGGTGATAGAAGGAGAGATAGAGGGAAATGAGAGAAGGGTGACAGCGCTAGGGTGTTTGTATTCACGCGACCTCAGCTACGGAGTGATAGAGAGGGAGATATGGAGATGATAGAAGGAAAGATAGAGGGAGGAGGTGAGAGAAGGGTGATAGCGGCGTGGTGTCGGCAGCACGTGGGTGGGTTGATGGGTGGGTGGCTCGGCATGAAATTTATCGCTGACCAGCTTGTCGGGGCGGCGTGACTTGAGGCTCACCCGCCCAGCTGTTTGCAGGGCCGTGTTTGTTTGTTTGTTTGTCTGTTTGTCTAGTTTTTTGGCCGTATGTTTGTTTGTGTACAGTCCGGGTGGGTGGTCGCTGGGCCCTGCTGTGTGTGTGTGTGTGTGTGTGTGTGTGTGTGTGTGTGTGTGTGTGTGTGTGTGTGTGACCCGCATCCCACCCTGACCTCACGTGCTGGTCCCTCCCTCCAGTGACCCCTGCCCCTCCCCCTAACATGACCGCCCTTTAGGACACCCGTGGCAAGGGCTAGAGTCCCTTGCCAAGCCGCACCTGCCCGTCGAAACAGACCCTCCCCCCCTTTCCCCTGACCGCCGCGGGGGATGGAGGGTTAGCGGAATGGCGTGACCTCGTGGTGACCTGACCTGTATGTGTGTGACTGTGACCAATGGGAGAGTTTGGTTCACATATTTTTCTCCGGTCTAAAAAGGTAAAAGAAAAAGATAAGAAGGAAAAAGTAAGTAGATAAAAGCATTTGTTTGTTTGTGTTTGTCGAGCATTTTTGTGAGTGTTTGTTTGTTTGTTTGGTATGTATGCGGATCAGAGTTCACGTTAAAACATAAAAATAAAAAAAATAAATGTCGGTAGATAATTATAATGCAATGGCGCCTGATCCACTCCTTCCTTCCCCTTCCCGTTGCCTACCATAAATCACCGACACGCGTATTGATAAAACGAGTAAGAAGAAATACGAGCGGGGAAAGTAAGGTTCTGCATGCAATAACCTTCTCGGAAAACAAATAAAACCGATACGACTTTATCAGGATAATAAATGTTACTGCATACGAGGAAGAAGGTTGACAAAAGTAGATTATCACGTAGCGACGGCAATAAAAGAAAATACGAAAGAAAACACTGAAATGATAGAAAAAGAGTTAAAAAATGATGAGAGAGAGAGAGAGAGAGAGAGAGAGAGAGAGAGAGAGAGAGAGAGAGAGAGAGAGAGAGAGAGAGAAAGGAAGCGACATATGTGGGTGGGTATTCTTTCAGCAGTAGACAACAAGGAGCAACAGCAGGTGGTGAGTGGGTGGGTGGTGGTGGTGGTGGTGGTGGCGGCGGCGGCGGCGGGTGGCAGGGTAACCATCTCTAGATTCAATTACCCGGGGCCGCCTCTGTACCTGTGCGCCTGACCCATTGAGAGGCGGAGGCGAGACTGACACCTTAAATTCCCCCAGACTGACGTGCGTTGGCGGACTCGCTAATAAATAAAAGATCGCGGACGTGAGGCAAGAAGTCGACCTCGCTTCCTTACTTTATGGATTTGGGCGCGCGGAAACTATATCGTCATTACCTACTACTATTACTATTACTACTATGTATATAAAGAGTGCGGACGTAAGGGAGGAAAACAACCTTTGCTTCAGGGATTTGGAGGCGAGAAAACAACAC
>NC_066516.1:16794990-16834990 GCF_024679095.1 Eriocheir sinensis
TGAAGGGAGAGCGCGAATACCGAGTGTCCCAGCGACTCCACGCGTATTGCCTTAAAGCTGACCTCTCCTTCATTCCCTTCCTTGCATTCGAGCGAGGAAAGAGGGTGTGGGTGGAGGGAGGAGGGAGGGGTGTGGGTGGAGGTGTGGGTGGGGGGGGGAGTAGAGGCTGTGGGGGTGTTTTCCTTTCACGTGTTCGAATCATCGTTTCAAGCTCCGTTTTGTTTTCTTCTCCCCGTTTTTTTTTTTTCAATATAGCCCACGGTGTTTCCTCTTATAATTAAAATACAGAGAGGAAACTGTGGGAGGGGAGGAAGAGAGGAGAGGGAGGAGAGTTGACAGTTGAGAAAGTTGAGGGAAAGAGAGAGAGATTTAGGAGAGTTGAGAAAGATATGTGAGTGCGCGCGCGAGAGAGAGAGAGAGAGAGAGAGAGAGAGAGAGAGAGAGAGAGAGAGAGAGAGAGAGAGAGAGAGAGAGAGTGGTGAAAAAAAACCCTCACTAATCTACCGACGTGCTTTGCCGTGGAAATATTACCGGAATTTGGTGTTGATTAATAGACGAGAGAGAGAGAGAGAGAGAGAGAGAGAGAGAGAGAGAGAGAGAGAGAGAGAGAGAGAGAGAGAGCCGCATGCACGGTCACCACGAGGCTTGCATGCAGGCAGGAGACGCGGCACCATAGGCACTGGCACCGCTGAGGAGGGGACGAAGTGCCTGGGGAGGAAGACAAGTGGTGGGGGTGGCGGAGGAGGAGGAAGAGGAAGAGGAGGAGGAGGAGGAGGGGGATGTTAGCGGGGATGGAGTGCATGCAGAAGAGGGAGGAGGCGGAGGCGGAGGAGGAGGAGGAGGAGGAGGAGGAGGAGGAGGGTGTAAGCAGGGGATGGAGTGCATGCAGGAGAAGAGAGAGAAGGAGGAGGAGGAGGAGGAAGAGGAGGCTATACAACAGTCAGGTTCTCTCTCTCTCTCTCGAACCGAAGGGAAGGTAATGGAGCGTCACCTTGTGGAGCCTCGGGGGTGTTACTGGAATCCTATTTGCTTCACAACACAAATATTTTCCTCCTCTTCCTTCTTCTTCTTCGTCGCCGTCGTCGTGTTTTTCTTCCCGTTCTCTTCTTCCTCCTCCTTTTCCTTACGTCTATCATCCTCATTGTTACGTTTTCTTTTCCATTTTCTTTTTCGTCTTCCAGTTCGTCTGTTTCTCTTCTTCGTTGTCACTGTTGTCCGCTTCTTCTTCCTCGTCCTCCTCGTCGTCGTCCTCTTCCTCCTCCTCCTCTCACCCTTCGTAGCTGTCACCTCCCTACCGCCTCTTTCTTTTCTCCTCATTATTTTTTCCCTCTTCCACGTATCTCTTCCCTTTTCTTTTCATTATCCATCGATTTTCTCTCTCACACGTGTTTACTCTTCCTCTTTTATCTCCCTGTTCTACCTCCGTCCCTGCACGCGTCCTTCCTCTTCCTCTCGTTTGCTTTCTTCTTTTGCTTTGCTTTGCTTTACTCTCTCGTCCTTCCTCTTCCTCTCGTTTGCTTTCTTCTTTTGCTTTGCTTTGCTTTACTCTCTCTCTCTCTCTCTCTCAGGTAATCTCTTCCTATCTTCCTTTCTAACCTCAAAAACCTACTAAACTCACTTTCGGTTAACTATATGATCTCTTCTTTCTCTTCATCTTCCTCTCCTAACCTCGTAACCTTAACCTCACCTCAACTCAAAGACCCTCAACCACCTTAACAACCACCACCATCACTGCCTCTTCCACCACCACTGCCGTCCACCCGTCCCACCGCCCCCCACCTACTGCCAATCTTTCTCACATAGCCCAAAGAGGTGTGCGGAAATTACACCTTAACAGCTCCAGGATTACAACTCAAATACCTTGGCCGTGCACGCAGGTCGGATTAGGCTAACCTAGTGAGGAGGTGCATTACTTCGAGGGGGTATTAAACTAAAAACATAATGCTCTTCACGACTTGAGGATTCATGACACTAATCGCCGGGCACCTGGAGCACCGATTAGTGTCTCGGGTGATGGACTAGGTCAAGAAGGGCCAGCCAGCCAACCAGGTGAACGTGACATACAGGTATAAGTCGTGTTGCGTACCTGGATTATTGTAAGGACGGGAGGATGGAAGGAGGGAAGGTAAAGAAGGATGGGTGGGTAGAAGGAAAGACGGAAGAAGAAAGGGAAGTAAAGGTAGGAAAATAAATGAAAGGATGGGAGGAAGGATGCAAATGAAGGAAGGATGGAGAGGTAGGGAAAGGAAAACGCTTACAGGGAAAAAAAAAAATGGAAGAAAAAAAAAAAAAAAAAAAAAAAAACTACGATTATAATATGTTTCTGAGAGCATTTCAGAGCATTTGGTGACGTGTAACAATGCAACGTAAAAGGCAGCGTTATGAACTCCCTATTATTTTTTTTTCTGCTTCCCCTCGGTGTGGCGTTAGTGTGAGCGTGAAGGAAGAAATTAATGAAGCTTGTTAGCGCGAACAGGTGGTGAATAAAAGCTTCCATACCCGCCTCAAAAATCCCAGAATTTGAACAATGAAGAACAGTGAACATGAGTGAACATTGCAGAGAGAGAGAGAGAGAGAGAGAGAGAGAGAGAGAGAGAGAGAGAGAGAGAGAGAGAGAGAGAGAGAGAGAGAGAGAGAGAAGGCAGGTTGTTGGTCGAGGTGTGGTCGAACTCACATCTTCATTCTCTCTCTCCCCTCCGTTCTTACCTCTCTCTCTCTCCCCCCCTTAGTGTCACTCCTTTCCTTCTCTGCCTCCCTCCCTGCCTCCCTGTCTCCCTATTCTCCCTGGCGAGGCTGGTTCGAGGAATACGCAACCCACTCTCAAGGGAGGAAGAGAGAGAGAGAGAGAGAGAGAGAGAGAGAGAGAGAGAGAGAGAGAGAGAGAGAGAGAGAGAGAGAGAGAGAGAGAGAGAACAAAACAAAACTAAAACATATATCACCCAAGGCCGAGGTAATGCGCAAGCTCTCTCTCTCTCTCTCTCTCTCTGGTAGGTGGTAAAGTGAAAAACAAAGTGAAAAGTAAAGAAAAATAAAACAGCTAAAAGAAAAGAATGGCGTGAAATGAAGACAAACTGGCCATAAACTGTTAGCTAAAACGCGAGGAATATAATGGCGCAGGTATGCTGGGAGTCATTTCTTGGAGAGTACAATTATTCTTTTATTGTGTGTGCGTTTAACATTTTATTGTGCTGTATGGCGAAGAGATTAGGGAGAGTGCGTATGTAGAGGAGCGGTGTGTGTGTGTGTGTGTGTGTGTGTGTGTGTGTGTAAATGGAAACAGGGAATGTATTATGTAAAAAGAAAACGCTGACGTAATTGTAATGACGTGACGGTGGTGGTGGTGGTGGTGGTAACATGATGGATGGGCTGGAAGGGGTGGGTGGGTGGGGGGGAGGGGGAACAAAATGGGCCTCTTCAAGACACACAGGCCACACAGACAAGAACACACCCTCAATTTACTCCCTGACTCGACCATGAGAAGGAAAACGGGCACGAGTTAGCGTCAGGTAAGGAGGAGGAGGAGGAGGAAGATGGTGTGAGGCACGAGTGTTGCTGGCAAGCCTGACGCCGCCTCACCGCATAAGATATTTATTCATCCCGGGGGGCAGGGGAGGGGGGGGGAGGGGAGGCATTAGTCATGAGACGGTGTGAGATTCAGACTAATTTATGTGGACGTCATGAGACTCGGTGTGCGGGGGCTTTACGTCACCTGTGTGTGTGTGTGTGTGTGTGTGTGTGTGTGTGTGTGTGTGTGTGTGTGTGTGTGTGTGTGTGGGTGGCTTATGAAACCTTTGAAATGAGTAATATTTATAGACTCGAGCTTATATATATTTGTGTGTGTGCTGCGGAAGGTGAGTCAGAGCAGTACCTCACTATCAAGAAGAGGCCCGCGGCGTGAACAAACAAGGCGTCAAGGCGCAGATAACTACAGAGCGGCAACCCGAACGGCAAGATTGAAAAGAGTAAAATGCAGGGAGTGCCTTGGGCCGGCGGTGACATCACGAGTGACGTAGAAGGCAGGTGGCTAGGAGGGGCGGGGTGGCCCACGTGCTGCTGCTGCTACTGCTCAATACCTCCTCCTACTCCTCCGTCGCCTCCTCCTCTTCCTCCTCCTCCACCATCACCCTCCTTCCTCCACAGTCCCTTACTACGTCACTTCTCTCTCCACCCTTCAGCCACGCTGCTCTCACTACTCTTTTCCTCCTCTTCCTCTTCTTCCACCTCCTCCACTCTTCCACGCCACGCCACACCACGCTGCCTCCTCTCTTCCTCCTCCACCTCTGACCACACTCCTTACCTAACACCCTCCCTTCCTCTCACTCCTCTAAACCCTTCTCCTCTCCCCCTAATCCTTCCTCCTCCATTCCTCCTTCCTTCCTCTTCCTCCACTTCTGGTTCCTCTCTCTCTTTCCCTCTCTTTCTGGCCGCCGCACCGCCGCTCCCGCCCTCCCCAGGTAAGCTGAAGGTGCTGTGAGATTCAGTGTATCACGCACCAGGGCCGGGGAAGGTGCGCTCGGGGAAGGGAAGGTGATGAGTAAGGGAAGGGGAGGGCGAGGGATGAGGGGATGTACGGCAACACTTTCTTTTCTCAATGGGGTATGATTTTTCCCTTTTTTTGTGTTTTGATGAGGGGGCGGGATGGATTTAGAAAGACAAGGAGAAAATTAATAAGAGAGAGAGAGAGAGAGAGAGAGAGAGAGAGAGAGAGAGAGAGAGAGAGAGAGAGAGAGAGAGAGAGAGAGAGAGAGAGAGAGAGAGAGAGAGAGAGAGAGAGAGAGAGAGAGAGAGAGAGAGAGAGAGAGAGAGAGAGAGAGAGAGAGAGAGAGAGAGAGAGAGAGAGAGAGAGAGAGAGAGAGAGAGAGAGAGAGAGAGAGAGAGAGAGAGAGAGAGAGAGAGAGAGAGAGAGAGAGAGAGAGAGAGAATGATGAGGGGTAAAAAGGATCAGAAATAGGTATGATGTGGGGTTGTCACACACACACACACACACACACACACACACACACACACACACACACACACACATACACACACACGTTGTCATGGAGACCAGGACCAGCAGCAGCCACTGGCCATGCGTTCCCCCCTTTTGCCTTGTTAAATATAGGTCGAGGAGGAGGAGGAGGAGGAGGAGGAAGAAGAGGAGGCGTGTTCCGGCGCTGCATCTGCTTCTGCATGGCGTAAAACTGGGCCGCATGCGCTCCTGACGGCATGCATACACGCTGCTGCGGCTCCCCTCACTCCTTCCATCATTTCCCCTCACCTGCTTCCTCCTCCTCCTCCGCCACCATCGCCACCATCACCACCACGCACACTCCTCCTCACCACCACACACATACACACGCCACACCACGGTTTACATTCGCGCACTACACACACACACACACACACACACACACACACACACACACATATGCAGGCCGGGAAGGTTTATACGTGTAGTCGTTTTGTTGTTGGTTCAGCGTGATGATTGGTGGGTTAAAGGGAGGGGGTTGTGGCAGAGAGAGAGAGAGAGAGAGAGAGAGAGAGAGAGAGAGAGAGAGAGAGAGAGAGAGAGAGAGAGAGAGAGAGAGAGAGAGAGAGAGAGAGAGAGAGAGAGAGAGAGAGAGAGAGAGAGAGAGAGAGAGAGAGAGAGAGAGAGAGAGAGAGAGAGAGAGAGAGAGAGAGAGAGAGAGAGAGAGAGAAAAGAGAGTTGAGTTGGAGGGTTTTCTTCCTTCACTCCCCCCCTGTTTGACCTGAGGGCGAAGCAGGGAAGAAGCGGTATTAGGAGGAGAAGGAGGAGGAGGAGGGAGGGGGATGACTGGAGGAGGAGCAGGCGGAGGGTAGAGAAGGTTGCGTGCATGCATGAAAAAGGATTTGATATTAATAACAAGAACAGGACGTAAGCACAGTATTTATAAATTTATGTTAGTTTATTTGGACAGAGGGAGGGGAGCGGCGTCAGGCAAGGTGTATGCAGGTGGTACCGTGTATGAGCGTGTATGAATTCACTCCCCAAGAATCTTTGATCGCCTCTGCCAACTGCCACTGCCGCCCTGCTTGCCTGCCCTGCCCAAGCCTCCCCTGCCAACACTAACCACCGAGTTATTTTACCCTCCTCTGCCAGACCACCCTCGCCACATCCTCTCTATATACTTCCTTCCCTCACCTCCCTCACCCCGGCTTGTCGCTGCCCAGTGCCCAACCCTGCTATACAAGCCCTCACGTCACCCATGCACATGATAGTAAAGACCCCAGACAGACTACACTCGCCACATCCTCTCTATATACTTCCTTCCCTCACCATCCTCACCCTGGCTTGTCGCTGAACACCCCTGCTACAAGAGACAAGTTAGCAGACGCCCCAAACAGACCACTAACCTCGTCCTCCCCTCTGCAACAAGCCACCCCGTCACACCAACGCATGCACCGTCTTCTCCGTCTTATTTTGTTCACGGTGATTCTTCCTTATCGTCTGAATCGCCGCCTAAATTGAGGCGAACTAAAGGTCACCGTAGACTGACCTCTCCCTCTCCCTTGACGCGACCTCCGAAAGAGACATCAATATAGACCCTCCTTCCTTCCCTCCCCCTCTTCCCTCAGGTGTGGGCGGCGGCGACGTGGTGGCGGCGTGAGGGCGGCAGCGGCGTCACATCAAAGTGGCGGCGCCATCAGGTTCGCGTGACACCTGGAAACACGCCGACCCGCCTCACCTGCCCTTTAGGCCTACCTGGCTCACCTTTGACTAATACCGAACGTGCGATACGAAAATAGGAAACAGTTAGGCTGCTTCTCTATCCCCGGATTATGCCGCTCGCCTCGCTGAGAGAAAAACAAGTGTAAGACATTTACTAACACTCATACATACATACATACTTTAGAGGACAGTCATGTACGTAATCAACCTGAGAGCTGAGACACACATGGTCTTTCTGTCGGGGCGGCCGTGCATGGTGACACGTGAAAAGGGAGGCGGACATGTGTTTGGGGGGGAGGAAGGAAGGGAGGAAGAGGGCGTTTGATGTGTCCAGGACGTGAGGTGACGGGAGCACGTGCCACCGCAGAGGGCGTGGCTATACATCCCCCCCCCCCCCACACTCCTACATCCTTTCCCCTACACCCCCACACTCCTACACTCTTTCCCCCACTACTACAACGTTCCCACTCCTATACCATTTTCCCTACCCCCAAAACCCCTCCTACACCCTTCTCCCCACCTTCCTTCCCCTCCACAAGCTAACTAACCCCCGATGTCTCTCCCGACCCCGGAAACCTGCTGCCCCCGAAGCTGACTGAGTAAGGAAAGATGACCTACAGCTGGAAGAGAAGGAACACGCCGACAAAACAAGAAAACGGAAACCCGGGACAGAAATAAACGGGAACAGACACACACACACAAAAAAAAAAAAAAAACAGGAAAAAGTGATGCACGCCGTCACAACCACCTACACCACCACCACTATCATCACCATTACCACTTCTACTAACACCATACTCCATGTCACCACCACCACCACCACCACACCACTCACTCACTCCCCAACCACCAAACAACACTGCACCCACAATCACCGAAACTTTATTTTTTCACCACCACCACTACCACCACCACCACCACCATCATCACCACCATCAACACCACCCTGCCTTCTATCACTCACCAGCACCGACTACACCCACCCTGCATTCCTCCCTCTCCCCTCCCCCCTCCTCCCCCAATAGCTTTCACTTCTCCCCTCCATCCCCTTCCTTACATCGGCGAGGGTAAGGTAGGGTAGGGTATGGTAGAGCTGGGGAAGGGGCAGGGTAATGGAAGGGCCGCAATCCCCCCTGCCACCTGATATGCCTCAAGTCACCCCTTAAATAAATAAACGGTCATTAAAAACCCATTTGCTTCCCGTAACTAGATAATGAAAAACGTAAATAAATCAAAAGGCGGGGCAGCTAAAAAAAAAGAAAAGCACACACACTAAACAAATAAATAAGTAAAAAAAAAACACGTAATAAATAAAGCGGCAAGAGGAAAACAACAATGAAAAATAATGACCCAAAGAAAAAAAATATCCTGAGCACTGACAAGAAAAAAGAAAACGAAAAAAAAATTGAGTTGAAGGAAGACAGGTGGAGGCCGCGGCGTCGAGGTGGAGGAGGAGGAGTCGGAGGAGAAGGAGGGTACAAGAAGAGGTGGAGGTGGAACAAGTGTAGGTGACGCTGGAGGCCACTGCAAGGGAGGAACAGGTGTGAGACGGGGAGATGAGTCAGAGTGGAGGAGGAGTAGGAGCAACAGCAGGAGGAGGAGGAGGGGGAAGCAGGTGCTGGTTGAGGTATGGGCGATGGCAGGTGCAAGGCGGAGAGACCCTGAGGTAGTGAGGCATGGAGGGGAGGAAAGGGGGGGAGGGGGAAGGAAAGAAGAGGGAGGGAAGGAGGGAAGAAGAAGGCACGTAATGTGGAGGGGGGGAGGGGGGGGAGAACTGGCAAGGAAGAACAACATATGGAGAGAGAGAGAGAGAGAGAGAGAGAGAGAGAGAGAGAGAGAGAGAGAGAGAGAGAGAGAGAGAGAGAGAGAGAGAGAGAGAGAGAGAGAGAGAGAGATTGTTTGTAGAGAAGACTGTAGGGCAGCGTGTAGATTAAAAGAGAAAAATGAGGTAGGCGATGCAGGAGGAGGAGGGGGAGGAGGAGGAGGAGAGGGAGGATATTCTGTGTAAGGCAAAGAGAGATAATGAAGGAATGCAACAGAAAGGGAGAGATCTAAGGGAGAGGACAGCGAAACAGGGATGGAGAGATATGGAAGCTAATGCAGAAGGGGTGGGAGGGAGAGGGTGAAGAAGGGAGTGGATGGGATAGGGAAAAACATCGAAGGGGGAGAAAAAGGAGGATATAGGCGAAAGGGAGGGAAGGAGAAAGGGATGCAAAGGGGGAGAGAAAGGGAGGGAGAGATGTAATATATACCACTCATCAGCATCATGTCAGTTACACAGCACAGGTGACGCCGCCCTTGCCACCACCACCATCACCATCACCATCATCTTCACTGCTAGCAACGCCTTCTCCCCCTCCTTTTCCTCCTCCTTGCTTCCCTACACGCACGCCCTCAGCACCACAGCCCTCACCGTCGCCGCCACTCCAGCCAGCTCCCCGCGTGACAAACAACCCACCACCACAACATCTACATAAATTTCGCCGAGGAGTATCCGCGTCGTCCATTAGCAAAAAAAAATGTGTGAAGGAGGCGATACACAGAGGCCGGAGGGACGAAGTATAAGGGCTAGAGGAGAGGAAAAGGATAGGGGGGCTAGAGGGATATGGGAAAGGAATGTAGGGGCAGGGAGGGACTGGCAAGGGGTGGGGTGAGGGAGTTCGCCCCTACTTTGGCAACACCACTAAATTGCAGCTTCAAAGTTTGCTAGAAGTTGCTGAGGGAGGCGTCGTGGTCTGCCCTGCACCTACCTCTTCAGCCTGTATACATAGAACCTGCCTGCCTACCTGCTTGCTCGCCTGCTTGCTCGCCTGTTTGTCTGCCTCCTTGCTTGTCCTGGGCGTCACCTGCTTGCCGGCGCCGAGTGCGTGAGTTAGGTAAGACCCCCTCCTTACAGACAGGTTTTGTTCTGATGTTAATATTTGCTGGTGCTTAAGTGGAGGAGGAGGAGGAGGAGGAGAAGAATAAAGAGAAAGAGAAGGAACGGCAGCAGTTAGACGATAAAATAAAGAGCGAGGTGATGGTGATTACAGTGCTGGTAACGAGATAAAATGTCACAGGTGCTTCTACGCGGCAAAGGTGACACGCACACCAGCAGAAGGAGCGAGACGACCGACGGAAGAAAATAAAAAAAACAGAGAAAGGAAAAGAAAAAAAAAAGTATCGAGTTTAAGGTGACATAAGGTACCTGGTGAAAATATTATCAACAAAGGAGAGGCAAAAGCAGCTGTGGTTAAAAGCGTGAATAAGCTGAAAAGTGGACAGAATACTCGCTTAAAAATTGCTGCCTCGTCTCGTCTATTGGAGTGACGATGTTTTATGCAGCAAATCATCGGAGTGAAGTGAAGCCGCGGCGAGCAACAATAACGCGTCCACAGCCAACAACGGGCGGCAGGCATATCAGGCGAACAGGGCGAGTTAAATAACGATAAGAAATATTAATCTGCGCTTCATGTATAACTTAGAATCACTCTCCGCCGCCGGCAATAATTCATAAACTTTCAAAATGCCGTCTCTCTCTCTCTCTCTCTCTCTCTCTCTCTCTCTCTCTCTCTCAAGCACACACACACACACACACACACACACACGGTATATATAATCAATAATTAAGATATCGACAACATACCTTTTCACAACAACAACAACAACAACAACAACAACAACAACAAGAGGAAGAATGCACTACCACCACCACCACCACCACCACCACTTCGGCCCAAACAATATCCATCGGAGGAGGTGAAAGGCAACTGCGCCATCGGAAGACCCTGTCGTACGCCAAGAAGACCGTCAAGTTTGTTGTTACTCTACAGGCCAGCGGCTAGTGGCTCTCATCCTCAGAATCGGCCACTCCCCCTCCACCTCCTCGTCTTACGTCACCGCATTTTCCCTTCCCCTTCTTCACATTCCCCGTCTTCTTACTTCTTCCCGTTTCCAACTTCCCCTCTTTCGCCTCCCTCCCTCCCTCCCTCCTGCCTGCCACCTCTGCCTCCCGAGGGTGGAAATGGAACATGCCGTCTGTGTTTATGTCGCTTCGCAGCTCCCCTTTATCCGGCAGGCCCGTGACGCTCGCTGCTCTGTATGCCACGTGGTTCTTGGCTGTGTTCTCTTACCCCAGGCCTCTCTCTTCCACTCTCTTCTCTCTTTCTCTCTCTAACTCTCACTCTCGCTTTATGCCGCTGGTCCTCCTCCTCCCCATCCGCCCCTCCCCCCGTCCCTGCTCTCCTTGCATCTCAACCCTCGACCTCCTCTCTCACTCCCCTCTTTTTCTCCGACCTTGTTCACCGACGCCTCTCTTGGCCGACTTAAAACTCTCCTTATCCTTCTCTCCCCTACGCTTTTGATGAATTAAAATTCATCAAAAAACCTCCACAGATACATAATGTCTCGTTTTTTGAGGGTCTCGTGAAGGAAAACTCCTTTAAAAGCTGCTAAACACGAGGTCGAAGGCAAGCCACCACGTGGTGCATAAGCAAGGCGGACCTTCAGCCGTGCTGGCGTACGCACAGCCCCGCCACACGCTCCTCAACACAACTGCAACCAACACCTGAGCTCACGGGCGGTCCTCATACGCTGGGGTGGCCGGAAACTCAGCCTTAGGGACGCGTGTCGATAGTCATTGTCTTTGGCGGCGTGCGGAAGTCTCGTGGCTAACTGGCAACGAGTAGCAGCCATTGATCGGGGGCGAGTCCATATCGCGGGAGCAGCGGCTGCGAGGTGTGTGCCGGACTGCCTCAGCTCATGTCCAAGACTCGCCATAAGGGCTTCGAGGAACACGAGTTCGAGTCCCGCCTTTTTATGTCGTTTTCATGGGTCTTGGGTCTTAGAGAGCTGCATGAGTCCGAGGTTGCAACTTTCCTGCAGTACGGGGCGGCTTTGGAAAGACGAGAAGAAGGCGGAGGAGGAGGAGGGTCCCCCGAGCAGCAAGAGAGAGAGAGAGAGAGAGAGAGAGAGAGAGAGAGAGAGAGACACCGCCCCTCACTCCCCACCCCGTTCCCGCACCTCACGTTTTCACCCCCCCTCCCTGGCGTGGACTCCCCACCTCAACCCCTCCACTCAACGTTTCCTCTCTCTCTCTCTCTCTCTCTCTCTCTCTGCAGCTCACGTCACTCTGGGGTCTGGTGGTGGGTCGGTGGGTGGAGGGGGGGGTGAATGCAGGAGGAGTAGAAGGAGGAGGAGGAGAGAGGGAGAGAAGGGGGGAGATGCAGAAGGTTCCTCCAACTCTCGCCAGATTCCAAAACGTCGTCCAAGTCAACCAGCCACCAAACCTACCAAACGCTACCAACCAAACACCAAACACTCTTAGGGAAACCGGGCATCATGGGAGACTTATACAAATCAACTAGAGACTATAAAAAACCCAAGCAAGTCCACGTAAGCTGCAAGAGAGGAGGAAGAAGTAGTGTTCGGTTGGTGGGTTGGTTGTTGGGTTGGTGGGCGCCTTGGTTCCCCTCAGAAGACTGGCTGTCAGTGTAGTGCTGGTGGCGCTGGAAGGCCCCCTGATGAGAGAGAGAGAGAGAGAGAGAGAGAGAGAGAGAGAGAGAGAGAGAGAGGGTTATAGTTATGGCAAAGGAGGAGGAGGAAGGGGGGGTAGGTTGGCTTTAGTAGTATAGGGAAGGAGGTGAAGGAAGAGGCTTGGTATAGGATTGGTGAAGGAGGAGGAAGAGGAAGAGGAGGAGGAGGTAAGGAAACTAAGGTGTAGGAGGAAGGGAAGGAAGGTCAAGGAGCAGGAGCACGACGCGGAGGATAAGAACGAAAAGAAGGAGGAAAAGAAGAAGGAGAAGGAGCAGGCGGTAGGCGCAGCAAGGTCAAACGTGGACGAGGGGGAGGAAGGGAAGGGAAAAACTGAACTCACGAGAAACACACACACACACACACACACACTCCTTTCATTCAGTGGTGGTGGTGGGGGCAGTAGTGGCTCGCTGGCTGGACGGTCCATTCTCTCTCTTTCCCTCTCTCACTCTCCTCTCTTCCCCTCCCCCCCTCCACTACACCTCCCGGCGGCAGGTGACCAACACAGTTAAAGCAAATGTATCAAGAGGCTGGACGTGCCGTGGCTGCCGCTGACCTACAAGGTGAGCGAGAGAGCGAGAGAGAGAGAGAGGGGAGAGAGAGAAAGAGAGGAGGGTGAGAGGGGAGAGTGAGGTGCAGTCTCTCCCAGCAGCGGCAGCAACGGTGGTGTGGTGGAGTGAGTGAAAGAGAGGAAAAGAGAGAGTGAGGGAGAGAGAGGAGAGGTGAAAGAGTACACGTGTGGGAGTGTGTGTGTGTGTGTGTGTGTGTGTGTGTGTTGCGGTTGTGACTGATTGTGAAAGTGCGTGATGTCTTGTGTGTGTGTGTGTGTGTGTGTGTGTGTGTGTGTAGCGATAGATAGATATAAAAAAGATAAATAAAGCAATGTACGAGACTTTGATAGGGCTACACGATGCAAAACGATAATAAATTCAGCTGAAGATAAAAATTCTAATACTGAAGGAACAAAATGCGAGCGAGGCAACAATCGATATTTGAGGGAGGGAGGGAGGGAGAGACAGGGAAGGGGGGAGAGTGAAAGAGAGAACGGAGAGAAGATAGAGGGAGGGAGAAGAGAGAAAGGATGAACATGCAAACCATTAATCTATCTAACGATAAATTACGTCATCTGCTCCAGTGAACGCCAGAGAGAGAGAGAGAGAGAGAGAGAGAGAGAGAGAGAGAGCGCACGTGGGTTACGCAAGTCTCCCTTCAACATATATTCGACGCCAATGCAGGTATCGTGTGTGTGTGTGTGTGTGTGTGTGTGTGTGTCCTGCATCTTGACCTAGTGGCTGTCCCGGGCAAGCATGGGTTCCCTTTAAAGCTAGAGAGAGAAGGAGAGAGGGAAAGAGAGGAGGGCGAGAGTGAGAAAGAGAGTGAGAGAGGGGAGCTGTGCGTATGAGAAAAAAAGGAGGGAGGGGCGGGGCGGAGGGACTGAGGGTGGGTGGGTGGGTGGGTGGAATGGGAGGAGGGAGGGAGAGAGAAAGAGGAGGGAGGGAGAAAGGGAAGAAGAGGAGGGAGGTGAGTTTGATCGACGAGCGGGTGGGAGAGGAGGAGGAGGAGGAGGAGGAGAATAAGTGACAGAGAAGAATAAGGCGTACATGAGAGAGAGAGAGAGAGAGAGAGAGAGAGAGAGAGAGAGAGAGAGAGAGAGAGAGAGAGAGAGAGAGAGAGAGAAAGTGCTGAGGGGAAGTAATGAGGAACTCTGACAAGGTGAAGTTCAGGTGAAGAGAGAGAGAGAGAGAGAGAGAGAGAGAGAGAGAGAGAGAGAGAGAGAGAGAGAGAGAGAGAGAGAGAGAGAGAGAGAGAGAGAGAGTAGAAGATAAAGAAAGAGAATTAAAAGACGGGCGAAAAGAATAGGGCAAAAAAATGACAGAACAAGCGAATATTAAATGGAGGTAAAGAGAGAATAAGCGAAATAAACGAACGTAAGAAATAAGGTCTGCAGCGAGAACGATCGAGGGAGAGAGAAAAAAAGAAGAAAAGAAAGAAAAAAAGAAACGAAAGAGAAAGTCAGGGTAAAAAAAGAGGGTGAAAGAGGAAAAAAAGAAAAAAAAAAGCTAGTAAGGGAGGACGAACCACAAAAAAAAGATAGGAAAGAAAGAAAATATACGATAAACGGAGGAGAAAGAGGAGAGGAAAAATTAGGAGAAAGAACAATAATTTACAAGAGAAAGCTACAACATAATGAATGCCGTAGTTAAACAAGTGATTAATGAGGATGATGATGCTATTGATGATGAAGAATATGATAAAAAAAAATGAATATATGATTAGAGGCGAGAAAATCAGAACCAGACCGAAAAGAAGAAAAGAAAGAGAAAGAAGAAGAAGAGGGGAATAATTAAGAAAGGGAAGCGAAAGAAGGAAGACACAAGTAATCAATGAAAGAATAGTAAAAGAAGAATACAAAGGGAATACGATGTAGTACAAACTTCTTAATAAGCGACTTCCAGGTAGGAGAGAGAGAGAGAGAGAGAGAGAGAGAGAGAGAGAGAGAGAGAGAGAGAGAGAGAGAGAGAGAGAGAGAGAGAGAGAGCACCCCCCCTCCCCCACACACACACATGAAGAAGTGACAAAAAAATACCCACGTGTACAAACAAACAGTCTTCAATATACATACAATATCGGTGTGTGTGTGCGTGCGTGCGAGAGAGAGAGAGAGAGAGAGAGAGAGAGAGAGAGAGAGAGAGAGAGAGAGAGAGAGAGAGAGAGAGAGAGAGAGAGAGAGAGAGAGAGAGAGAGAGAGAGAGAGAGAGAGAGATTAAGTACACAAAAATGAGGAAAAAAAAAACGTGTACACATCCAACATTACATAAGACTTAGGGGAGAGAGAGGAGGGAAGAGGGGAGCAATGAGGAAGGAAAAGAGAAAAACGAGAAAGGAGGGAGGAATTAAAGAGGAAAGAGAGAGAGGAGGAGGAGGAGGAAAGGAGAAGCAGAAACTGATGAAACAGAGAAACGAGATGAAAGAAAAAAGAAGGATGATGACGATGAGAAGGAGGAGGAAAAGGTGAGAAAAGAGGAATGAAAGAAGGAAATGATAAAAGGAAAGGAAGGAAAAGAGGGAATGATAGAAAGGAAGATGACGGAATAGAGAAGCGAGGTAAAGAATGATGATGAAAAGAAGGGGGAAAGGGTGAGCACAGAAGAAGGAGAATGGAGAAAAGGAGAATGAAAGAAGGAACAGCTGAAAGGAAAGGAAGGAAAAGAGGGAATGAGAGAAAGGAAGATGACGAAAGAGAGAGAAGCGAGATTATAGGAAAAGAAGGATGATGATGATAAGAATGAGGAGAGAAGAAGAGGAATAGAGGAAAGGCGAATGATTTGTGGCCGAACCGTCTTATCAGTCGCCACAACAAATATTCCTGTCCACCAAGGCCGCGCTGCACCTGAATATACACACACACACACACACACACACACACACACACACACACACACACACACACCATTTATTCATCGGCACAAACACCCACACAAAGAACCTACAGAAATACGACACACACAAAAAAATAAACTACTAAAAAAACATATCCAAAAATGACAAGAAAAAGTACAAAGTCCCAATGAAGATAAAGGTGAGGGGACAGGAGAGCGAGAGAGAAAGAGGCGGAAGAAAAGTAGGAGTAGCAGAAGTGTATTGAAAAGGGGACGATGCGTAGAAAAAAAGAGCACCCCATTCACCTATAGAAAAGTCGGGACCTTGGACAAAGAATTGCTAATTGGATCGCTCACCAAGGGGTCGAGCGTCGTTCACCTCATTAATTAAAGGCATTACAACAATCGACCTTGTTCCCCGGACTGGTGATAATGATCTTGTCCGGGAGGAAGAGGAAGAGGAAGAGGAGGAGAAGGGCGAGGAGGAAGGGAGGAAGAGAAAATGAAGTTGAAGTAGTAATGGTAACTAACAAGAGTTGGAGAAAGAATACATACAAGTATAAAACACACACACACACACACACACACACACACACACACACACACGTCCTCTACAACCTTCTAATCTCAATAATGAAAATGAAAGAAAGAAAAAAGAGAACCCGTGAACGCTAACAAATTAATGCCAATTGGAAGCAAAGGAAGAGGAGGAGGAGGAGGAGGAGGAGGAGCGTGACAAAGACGTGGCGACCGTGTAAACAATGCAATGACGTGTGTGTGTGTGTGTGTGTGTGTGTGTGTGTGTGTGTGTGTGTGTGTGTGTTCTTTACTCAGGCGGAACACCTTTATTTGATCACCTGTTCACTTTTAATTTCGCTGCATATGGTTGAACAAAAAAAAGAGTGGGGGGAGGGAGGGATTACAAGTAGGCCTTTGTGTGGTGTGTGGGGCCATTGAGAGAGAGAGAGAGAGAGAGAGAGAGAGAGAGAGAGAGAGAGAGAGAGAGAGAGAGAGAGAGAGAGAGAGAGAGAGAGAGAGAGAGAGAGAGAGAGAGAGAGAGAGAGAGAGAATCACCACAACACTTCATTATACAAGGGACGACGATGCTAGACCACAACACAAGATGGAAAACAACGAACTATCAGAAACCAACACAATGCAACACAAAACGCAGCAACACACAGAAGGCGCAACACACCTCAAGCAACACCCCGTCAACACCTGCCAATGCCATAAATAGCTACGGCGGCGGCGGCGGAGAAGGAGGAGGAAGCAAAAACAGGAATTCAGGAAGAGAGCAAGAAAAAGGGACAGTTGAGTGAGTGAGAGTAAGAGAGAGGAGAGGGAGAGTGAGCGAGAGCGTGCGAGAGGGAGGGAGGGAGAGAAAAGAGAGAGGGAGGGAGAGAAAAGAGAGAGAGGGAGGGAGAGGCGGAGGGGAAGAGTGAGAGCGCCCGTGACATTGACATTGAATCTTGTAGGCCGAGCCAACCTCTCCTCAGCCTGCTCTCTCTCTCTCTCTCTCTCTCTCTCTCTCTCTCTCTCTCTCTGTTGCCCGCGCCGCCTGTTTCTCCTGTGCTTACTTCTGATCTGTTTGTTTGTCAGAGCTTCGGGTGCCTCTCCATAATATTCCTTCACCATTTACCGTGTGACATGCTCTCTTCTTGCCTCTCTCCTCCTCTTTGTCTCTCTCCTCCTTCGCTCGGACACACCATCACCACCACCACCACCATCACCAACCAACTAGTTAATTTCTTACTTTAACGTGAAAATGAAGAGCAAAACGAATAAAAAAGTGTGGAAAGTGGGAAGAAGAAAGGAAATAAACTGCAAAGAAAAGACTAACAAATCAAATTACCACACGAGCAACACGTAAGGAAGAAACACACACACACACACACACACACACACACACACACACACACACGTTAAGTCCATACATACATACATACATACATAAGCCTACACACACACACACACACACACACACACACACACAAGCTAGCGATCGATCGGCGGGCCTACCACCACTACCACCACCAAGCCTGCTGCGACCGCCCCCCCCCGCCCCCCCGCCCCCCCTTCGCGCCCCCCCTTGAAGGCCTGGGAGGGCAAGGCAAGGGACCTCCTGAGCCTAAACTGTATTTGTTCGCGTATGGCAGGAAGGAGGAAGGAGGGAGTAGTTTACCTCCGCGTCTCTCTCTCTCTCTCTCTCTCTCTCTCTCTCTCTGCTGAGGTCCCCGAACAATTACTTGAGTCTCTGCCGCGGAGGTTAAGGTTAAAACGAGGCAAATGAACAATCCTTGGTATACATTTGTGCGTTAATCCCGCTGGGCCCTTACGCGGCGGGTGACTCAGGGAGGAGCAGGATGAAAATGGAGAGGAGGAGGAGGAGGAGGAGGAGGAGGAGGAGGAGGAGGAGAAGGAGGAGGAAGAGGAGGAGGAGGAGGAGGAGGAGGAGGTAGGCTTCTCTGTTAGGCCGGCACGACGCACGCCACGGCAAACACCCCTAATGTGGGGAATAGCCATTTAAACCACATCGTAACGAGAGAGAGAGAGAGAGAGAGAGAGAGAGAGAGAGAGAGAGAGAGAGAGAGTTAGTCCTACCAGTTACGTAAGCAGCAGCAGCAGCAGGAGGAAGCCAATACTCGTTGTAACAAAGTGTTGCAAGGTGGCCCGTGGCTCAAGGCAGCTCTCCCTCTCCCTCTCTTTTCCCCTCCCTCCTCTCCCCTCCCCCTCCCGGCATCCTCAGGTAATGGACGGCTCATTCACCTCACAATATATGCGGCCGCAGCGATGGAGGAGGGAGGGAGGAAGAGCAGGGGGAACAAAAATAAGTGGATGAACGAGGAAGCACGAGGGAAAGTTGAATGAAGTAAGTATTGGGGAAGGAGAATGGAGGGAAGAGGAGAGTAGGAAAGTGGGGATGGATGGAAGAAAAAAAAAAAGGAAGACAAGTGAGATACCCAGAATTAACTTGTAACTCGCCTGCTTTGAGGACTTTTGATCTCTGAAAAAATGGGTCAAAATATCTAAGCTAATGGAAAAAAACGAAAATATCAGTGTATACAATTTTCTTACGTTTTTTTTGCAACATTCGATGATCATTATTATTTTTGTCATCTTGTAACTCCATGCTATATTTTCCGTTATCTAGAGTTATGTTTGTGTAGTACATGATTACTACGTCTTGGTGAATGTGGGATATTACACCACCATCACCATCACCACCCCCTGCAATCACACCACTGAAAGCACACCCCTCCCACATCATCACCGTCATCACCCTCACCACCAGCACACCTAACAAGCATAAACCACCAAGCCACATCACTATACACCCTCCCCCCTCCACCCACCACCCCCCATTCACAAAAATCACCACCAGCATCGGCACTCTTAATCATGATGGCGGCAACGGCTCCATTACGCCTCTTTTTCATCAGGTGGTGAGTGATGAATGGCGGAATAATCGCACACCACACCGCGTAATGAGGGCGGCTGTTCTTGGTGCATGGCGGGCAAAACACAAATGGGGGAGGGAGAGCGAGTGAGTTCCTGTTGCCACTTCCACTTAATTCCCTCTTTCCTTCCCTTCCTCCCGATCAAACTAGTGAGCCATCCATCCGTTTTCTTTCCCTCATATATAACTTGATTCACTTCTCTTCATCCATCTATCACTTCCTCCTTCTCTACTTCTTTTCTTCTAGTGATTCACTTCTCTTCATCCATCTATCACTTCCTCCTTCTACTTCTTTTCTTCATGCTTGTCCTTCTTTCCCATTCTCTCAACTCAAACCGTAAGCCCTCCATCCGTTTTCTTTCCCTCATATATAACTTGATTCACTTCTCTTCATCCATCTATCACTTCCTCCTTCTCTACTTCTTTTCTTCTCGTATGCTTGTCCTTCCTTCTTTCCCATTCTCTCAACTCAAACCGTAAGCCCTCCATCCGTTTTCTTTCCCTCATATATAACTTGATTCACTTCTCTTCATCCATCTATCACTTCCTCCTTCTCTACTTCTTTTCTTCTCGTATGCTTTTCCACTTCCTTCTTTCCCATTCTCTCAACTCAAACCGTAAGCCCTCCATCCGTTTTCTTTCCCTTATTGCACGACTTTATTCACTTCTCTCCATCCTTCCATTCCTTCCCTTCCTTCTCTAATTCGTTTCTTCCCGTATGCTTCCCACTCTCCTCTTTTCCTAATTCACCTCCAACATCATCATTATCATTATCATCACTACTTCCACTTTCCCACACCTCTCATGTCATATTATGTGTTCATGTTTTCCTCTCGTTTCCACTTGATACTCTTTCCTCATTACTTTATCCGTCCTCTTACTCTTCTTCCTAACTTCCCTTCCGCTACCTCTCCTCTAACTTCACATTTATCTCCAGTTACCTGACCGCGTTTCCTAATTCCTTACCGTAACAACACCCCCTTGCCTCTGCTTCATCCATCTCTATATATTTCTCCCTCCTTTTCCCTTCCTCCGCCTGGTCATCTAACTTCCTCCTCGTTCGATTCTCTACCATTCTTCCATGTATTGCCTCCTACTGCTGCTCCTCCCCTCTCTCCCTTAAATTTCCTTCCCTTTTCCCTTCTACCTTTCCTCAACGTTTCCTCCACTTTCAGCAACTTGTCTTTCTTAATTTTTTCGTCTTTCCTAGTCTCCATCGATTTCTACAGATTTCCTTCCTTCCTTCCTTCCTTTCCCTACTTGTCCTCCTCTGTCCATTTCCCATCCGTCCCCACAGCTATACCTTTCCCTCCTCTCCACTCCTCCCTCTCCATACCTACCCACTATAACCTTCCGGCCACTCCATCTTTCGTCCCGCGAGACACACACACCGACGTTGGCTGGAGCTAATAATTCAAGCTCGACGTAAACATGGGAAGGATTTATGTTGCTAGAATTTACCCAAGTCGGCAGCGGACTCTGTTTTCGAGTGTGTGTTTGCCTATACACACACACACACACACACACACACACACACAGAGAGAGAGAGAGAGAGAGAGAGAGAGAGAGAGAGAGAGAGAGAGAGAGAGAGAGAGAGAGAGAGAGAGAGAGAGAGAGAGAGAGAGAGAGAAAGGGGGGAGTAGGGTGTTTGTTGTGGTGATGGGTCGGTGGGTCCCGGACAAACAGGGCAGCCATGTTGTGGGTGGGTAAGGAAGGTGGGCGGGTGGGTAGGTAGGTGGGTGAGGAAGGTGGTTGGGTGGGAAAGGAAGGAGGGTGGGTGGGTGAGTGGGTATACCTCCTGCTTTCCTCTTCCTCCTCCTCCTCCATCTCCTGCTTCTTCTGCCTTCCTCCTCCTCCTCCTCCTCCTGCCTCCTTTGTTCATATGCCTACTATCAATCCTACTTTCCCTCAATCCTCGTCAGATTAGCAAAGTTCTCCATAGACTTGAATGCTCTCTGTAAGACCTCTCCCGTTCTTCCTTTTCTTCTTCGTCGAAAATACCTCACTTCCTCTTCCTCCTCTTCATCTTCCTCTCCTACAGCTCTGCCTATCTTCCAGCCTTCGTGTAAGCATTATTCCCTTTGCGTTCTCATAAGACAGAAAGAAAAGGGAAAAATCGAGACTACGCGCGCCTTCCATTCTAATTAATTAATATAACGCCAAGGCAAGATTCCGGAACATACATTTCCCTCAGGCGCTAAATAAAACTGCTTAGCCCCTCCACCTCTTCCGCTTTTTCATTCTCTCATCTCCTCCTCCTTCTCCTCTTCTCCATCCGTACTCCTGGTGACATCCTCAACATCCTCTGCTTCACTGGTTCTGACAAAGCAAAAACATCACCTTCAACATCACTATCCACCACCAGTGTCATCACCGCCGCCGCCACCGCCACCACCACGACCACGAATGCGCCTCAGGAATGCCCCGCCGCCGTAAAAACCACGACAACACGACAGCAGCATGCGAGAGAGAGAGAGAGAGAGAGAGAGAGAGAGAGAGAGAGAGAGAGAGTCTGAATAAATTTAGAACATGACGGCCGTTCTCTCTCTCACCTCCTACCCCCTCCTCCACCTTCTACTACTACTTCATCTACTAGCAAACTATAATTACTATTCCTAACCCTTCCTTGTGTGTATTCTTCGCTTCTAAACCTACGATCTCCCTGCCTTTCTTCTTCTTTCCTCACCCCCACCCCCCTTACCTCCACCTACGCTTACCTCACCCACACGCACACACGTTGCCCCCTTCCTCCTCCTCCTCCTCCTCGGCCTCGTGGCGCTGTTTACTCCGGCGTCAGTGATGTGGCTTGGCTCCCATCTGGACAACAACACTCTCACCCTCTTCTCTCCATCCCTCCTGGTCTTGCTTCCACCTCCGAGCTCACTCCTGGTGGTCCCTCCTCCATCCATACGCCTCTCCTTCCCTGCTTCCCTACGCTCTTTCTTCCTCCACTCCATCTCCATACGACCATATGCTCCAGTCTTCCTCTCTTTCCTCCCTCTCTCTTCCCTCCATATGCTTTGTTTATCTCTCTCTCTCTCTCTCAGTGTTACGCCGCCCTTATCCTTCGTATATAAGTTTCTGACCTCTCTCCTTTCGTTTCTTCTTTCCTCGTTATCAAGTACACGCTGTTTCCTCTTCCTTTACCTTCGCCTGTTCCTCCTCCTCCTCCTGAACGCCGTTTTTTTTCTTCCACTTCCGGTGTTGCTTTAGTAACAATAGAAAAAAAAAAAAAGAGTGCTGCGTTGTCTGCCATTTTCTTCGATGAATCTGACTTACGCTTTTCTTCCGTTTTTGTCTGTCTGTGTTTTATTCAACTTTAGGCCGTAAGGCGCTGAGATTTGGGAATGTTCTTTGTCTGTCTGTCTGTCTGTCTGTCGTCTCTCTCTCTCTCTCTCTCTCTCTCTCTCTCTCTCTCTCAACGCAGCATCTCTCCTCCGCCCCTTGATATGAGAATGCGTAAGGCAAAAGTTAAGTAAAGCAATGAATACCCGCGGGTTTGGCACGGACGCGGCGCCGGCGGTGGTGGCGGCGCTGCGTGGCGTAACTCGGCACTGTGCCAACACCTCCTGGCCACTAGGAGAGGAGGAGAAGGAGGAGGAGGAGGAGGAGGAGTAGAGGTAGGTAGGAAGAACAGGAGGGAGAGGAGGAAGGAGAGGAGGAGAGGGAGAGGCGGTGGCACTCTGTTGACTGGTGGAGGGATTGCGTAAGATGAGTATTTTTCCTCCGTCCGTTATCCAAATAGGGAGAACTTTCCTCCCAGTGATGAGTTTCTGCCTCTGGTCCCTCCCCCTCTCCCTTCCTCCCTCGCAGGTGTCTGGTCTCGCTCCATACCGAAGGCCGAGTTAAAGAAATTCATTACATAAAAATTGGCACTTCCTCTCCCACCGATTGGAGGCTTGCCAATCATATCCGTGTGGAAACAACTTGCACATTCCCTCCGTCTGTCTCTCTCTGTCTGAATGCCTGTCTCCTTCTCTTTGTCTGAATGTTTAAGTATGTGTATGTATGAATGTATGTATGTATGTCCACCTGTGTGTGTCTTGCTCTTTGTCTTCGTCTGTCTTTGTAGCACGTGTGTGTGTGTGTGTGTGTGTGTGTGTGTGTGTGTGTGTGTGTGTGTGTGTGTGTGTGTGTTTGTGTGTGTTTTAAAGCGTCGTCCCAAGTCCCTCCAGAACTCAACGCAGCCTCGGGGCAAGGGTGGGACAAACACCTCACCAAGATGTCACACACACACACACACACACACACACACACACACACACACACACACACACACACACACACACACACACTGAAGGCCAGCACATCCTGTCCCTGAGCCTGTCAGCAAAAAGATATGAAGATCGTGAATCTGATTTGAACCGAACAAGAACGCGAGCCGATGACGAGGTGAAGGGCGGGTGGGGTTAGTCGCGGAGGAGGAAACTGACACGAGAGTTCACCGACAGACAACCTGCGCGAAACCTTGAACGCTGGAGGCAATGAACAATCAGTCGGTAAGGCGTCCGCACTGAACCCTAGCGAGAGATGAACAATAAACACGCGGACGACAAAGAAGAACCAGATCACGGAGGAAGAAAAGAGCTTCTCAACCAACCGCCCCCGAGTCCTCACCCTCTTGGCCGTGCAACACACCCAAGAGAGGAGGATGAGGCGGAGCATTTAGGAAACAGGATGCGTGTCACCAGATGAGGCAAAAAAGGGTAATGACACGGTGGAGACACTTACCCCTCTCGGTGGCCCCGCGCACCTGCCCTCAAGACGCAATTAGGACACTCACCTGGAAAGAAAAAGAGAAAAGAAGATGGTTAGTTCACACCTCCACACGACAATGCCCCGTCACTCTGCTCCTTTCCCATCACGTGCCCAGAACAACAACAGGGTGTCATGAATCACGCCTCACGCCGGCTACTCCTTAAACTTAAACGGTGAGGGGAAAATAACACACCCACCGCCTCCCTTCACTTACTTAAGCTATCAAATTAAGGAGACTTGAGAACCGGCCATCAGGGTTTAAAATGATGATGAATGGACGAGAGAAAACCGGTGCTACTACTAAACAAGGTTACCTGCATGTATTACAATTCCTGAAGCGGTATAATCATTTCAAAACATCATCATTAGAGGAGATCCCGGCAGGTAAAAATAATATGCTGAGAACTTATGGGTCACTTGATATGAGGTTGAGGTGTTCAGATAAAGTAGAAAAAACAGGACCTCAATAGCCGTACCGCGGGGTTGGGTTACAGACCTCACGCTACCCAGGTATGCTAACCCTGATCCCTTTACCTGCCTCGCTCTCCTTTCCCTTTCCTCTATCCCTGCCCTACCCTACTGATGTGTGTGTGTGTGTGTGTGTGTGTGTGTGTGTGTGTGTGTGTGTGTGTGTGTGTGTGTGTGTGTGTGATTAAACTGGTATGATTGATATTCTCTCTCTCTCTCTCTCTCTCTCTCTCTCTCTCTCTCTCTCTCTCTCTCTCTTCAGGTGTTACTTTGATGATGTGATTTACGGAAAGAGCAAAGCAAATATGTATAAAAATAAATCCAACGAAAAACGGGTAAAAAAATTGTGAAGTAAAAGGATTATGTAAATACGACGCTAAGTGAAGGGCGTGCAGGTAATGCTAACTGAAATAAAACGAAATAAAATGAAATAAAAACATCAATATGAAAAAAACCCATGAAAGTCAAAGGAAAATGCAAACACACAATTTAAAACGCGCACACGTAGAGTTATTAAGAGAGAGAAAAAGTAATGAAAAGGCAAATAAATGTTAAATGGTTCATAATAAAAAAAAGATAGGTAGAAAAAAATATCAGAAATTAATATTATGTACACTAAATGAAATAAAAATACTCGCCATATACAGACTCATCAAAGGTGTCGAGCTCAACAAAGCGAAAAGAAAGAAACAGCGAAGAAAAGAAATAAGAAAAATAAAAGATACAACAAATCACAAGAAAAACAAGGTCGAAAATGTTGAATATATAAAAAAGAACGCCAGAGAGAAAGTGAGAAAGAAAACGAAAAAGAAAATTATTAAGGTAAACGAACATATCACGGAAAACACACACACACACACACACACACACACACACACACACACACACACACACACACACAGAGTAGGAGAGTCAGGCATGGTGGTTATAGTGGTGTTCATGGTGATGGTGGTGAAGCAGTCCATTGCCAACCACATCGGGCAGCGAACAACATCAATTTTCACACCTGGTCACACCTGACAACTAACAAGCAAACTAACACCTTAATGCATGCGAGAGAGAGAGAGAGAGAGAGAGAGAGAGAGAGAGAGAGAAGGTATACAATAGAGAATGCACCTTATATTATGCCGAAGAATGATTTACCCTTTATATTACGAACACTCCAGCAGCCAATTTGTCGGGCTTTAAGGAGGAGGTTTTCCGGGCCCGAAACGTTCATTGAGACGAGACTCACCTTACGGGGCGGACAGGTAAATTGTGACGTATTGGAGCGAAAATTGGCCGCGCGGGGTTTTAACGAGTGTAAAAACCGGTGAAGGCAAGGATAATATTCCTGGAAAGAGCGGAAAGAGGGAAGTAGGAGGAGGGAGACGGGGGAGGAGGAGGAAGGGGAGGAGGAGGAGGAGGAGGAGAAAATAGCTCTTTGAAATAATAACAATAACACCTACTACCAGAAAACCTTGTGATATTAATTTGTTCGGTGTGGAAATGCTAATAACAATGATAATAAACAACAACAGCAATAATAATAAAAGACAACAACCACCACCACCACCACCACCATCAAAAAACGCGATGAAAGTCTCGGAGAAAGAACAAATTACAGAAAAAAGCGGGCAAGAAGGGTCCCTGGAGTCCTCTTGACGCCCATGTAAGAGGAGGAAGAGTAGAGAGAAAAGGAACAAGAGGAGGCGTATAAGAGCTGGAGAGGGTGGAGGAGGTGGAGTAAGAGGAGGAGGAGGAGGAGCATAAAGGTGGAGAAAGAAAGGGTTGGTGTTATCCCTTCGTCATGTACCTCCAGCGCGCCTTCGCCGCCGCCTCCCCACGCCCTCTCCACACCACTAATAACACCCCTCCATATCTTTACTGCCGCGCCCTCCACCTCCACCTCCACCACCGCCGCCAATAATTCCTTCCCTTGTTTCAGGACGCTGTAATCTTCCGCCGCCCTTTCCTCTTTAGCAAAAGCATTACTACACTTCTTTTGGTTCTGCGGCGTCACCTACTACTACTACTACTACTACTACTACTACTACTACTACTGTACCGCAATTGCACCTTATTGATGTCAGGTCATCTTTAGCATTGCCAATCGCCTATTTTTCCCTTTTACTACTTTCCCTTTCAGGACTGCAATCACATCACACAGCACGCATACGAATTGAAACTCTCTCTCTCTCTCTCTCTCTCTCTCTCTCTCTCTCTCTCTCTCTCTCTCTCTCTCTCTCCCGGCGATCAGTTATGCAGTACAGCTGGCAATTTCATTATTACCGCAGTAAGCACAGCTGTGTATGTGCCTCGCCGCCAACAACATGTTCCCCCGCTCCATCATCATTAAGAGTCACCTCCCCTACCTCTCACGAGTCTCCCCTCACCTGCTGACCCTCATCCTCATCTTCTGTCCATTCATTCTTCTTCCCGTCCTCCTACTTTTCCTCCTCCCCCGTCTCCTCCTCCTACTCTTTTTTCTCCCCACTTCCTCTTGCTCCTTCACTTATTCTTCATCCTTTCCTTCGTCTCCCCATCCACATAGTCTTATCCCCTTCTTCTTTCTCTCAATCCTCCCCCTCTACTTCTCCGGCCGCTGCCCACCTGTGTCCGTAAGTTACCTGGCTCGTCACTCTCACCTGGCTCCTTGAGGGAAAACACAGGTATCGCCACACGCCGTGAACTCAGCTTTAACTTGACGCAACGCTGGACTTGAGAGGAGAAAAAAGAAGTTATAAAAAGAACAGGTTTATGATGTAATGGCTCTCGGTTTCCTTTTACGCACTGAACGGGTTTCTCTTTTAAACGTTTTTTCTCTTTTTTCATTCTCTTTTTGGGATGTCTTGTCTTTTGCGGTGGGGCTGAAGATTCTTTCATTCTCGGTTGTGTGTGTAAATGTGTGTGCGTGTGTGTGTGTGTGTGTGTGTGTGTGTGTGTGTGTGTGTGCGCGCGCCCACGTAATACCGCTCTGATGATGCACGCGGCACACCGGTTCTGCAGTCAACTGTGCAGGAACATTACTACGCTGCAGGAAATTGTATTCTAATCTCTGTTCATGTATTTTATGTCCAGCACGGAATGAGCACTATAGGAACCACCCTCCATGCACACACACACACACACACACACACACACACACACACACACACACACGAAAATCACCCACATACTCTACCTTCGGAACGCCATTCACTGAACAAAAATCACAACCGAATTTCAACTCCTGAAGAACACGTTTGGGCGAGGGCGGCGAGGAGGCGGCCCCGCGGCGGATGTGTTGTCTGTTCACCGCACACAGCCAGCACTCAGCCCGGCAGGTTGATCAACACACAGGGACCGATGAACAAAAAAATGACAAGTTCACCTTGAACCGCGAAGAACAAGTTCAAGGTTCAGAGCGAATACTCCCCCAGCTTGAAGAACACGCTGATTCCCACAATTATAGGTATTTCTGGCAAATCATTCTTCCTTCATCCTGTCCGGGTTCCCCTTCCCCTCTCCCCCCTCTCCTCCTCCTCGCCTGAGGGTGAACACTTCTGAACATCAAGAACACTCCACTAAAGGAAACACATCTACTCCTTTATCAACTCCTCCTTTAACTCCTCTTCCCTCTTATTCTTTCCTTTAAATAGTCTTTCCTCGTGTCCATTCTTCGAAGTCTAGAGTAATACGAAGAAGCTCAACACAAGGGGAGTCGAGCGTCGCGTGAACACTTATGAACAGCGGCGATGAACAGTGAACAGGCCTTGAACGCGTCATTCACTCACTCCCCCTTCCTCCCCCTTTGACCTCAAGACCTCGGGGAGAAGACATAAAAAAAGTTCCCCCTATTAAGCGTTCAATAGTGTGGTCAAAATTAAGAAAGACGCGACGTGGTTGTGAACACCAGCTGCTGAAAACGTGACAAAGCAACACACACACACACACACACACACACACACACACACACACACACACATAAACACACACACACACACACACACACACACACACACACACACACGCAATAACAACAAGCAGACAGCCATCGCCCCGGGAACGAACAAATATTTACAATGCTCTTTATTGGCATATCGTAAATGTAAAATTATGCAGATATCAGCACAGCACAGTCTCCTCCACCCCCCCCCCCCTTCGCTCCCCCACCTGCCGCCCTTCCCATGCCCCCCTTCCCTTTAGATAGTGATCACCTGAGAGGATGTTCACCTGTTCTCTTTGTTCATGTTCCCGCACTGGAAATTACCTATTAGGACACTGGCGTGCAAAAAGTCTCTCTCTCTCTCTCTCTCTCTCTCTCTCTCTCTCTCTCTCTCTCTCTCTCTCTCTCTCTCTCTCAATCGTACACAATCTTCCAGGACGTCGGCCACCTGAAGGGTAAAAATCACATTTGTATTGTTTCTTTGGTACGCTCTTTATGTGACTTTTTCTCCTCCTCTTCCTCCATCCCCTTCTCCTCTTAGAGCTAATACTACTACAGATCCCTAATAATCTTGCGGTGACATTATAAGAACCATTTAACATGATTCATATCTAGATAATGACTTTTTTCTTGAAAGCATTTTCGCGAAGATATTTCTTTAATGGGGAATTTATGTGGTAGAGCAAGTCACTTGGTCATTCTCCTACATAAAGATTCAGGAGCCCTGGGATCAACGAGCGCAGCCACCTTCCTTCCCCCCCAAGCACTCTCGTCGTGTTTACAAACATATCACCTGAGGACGCGCCGCGCCCACCTCGCCGACGTATAATCCGCAGGTAGGCGTGGGTAGGCGTAATGCGGTAGGCCTGCTCTCATCGATCCCGCCCGGTCGCTGCATGTGTCATAATCCGCATGTAATGATCATTCGGGGCGAATCCTTGTTATCAAGGCTTCACTGGCGACGAGGAGGCAGGCGAGGGAGGAGCAGGCGCGGGTCAGTACTTTGTGAACACCCAAAGTTAAGCCCTTCGCGTCCTAATGAAGTATCCGTCGCTAAGGAAGCCTGTGTTTGGCGGCGGCACTCCCATAGTTCTCCCCCGTTACCCTGTGCCGTCCTCGCCCCCCCTTCGGTAACCACAGAAGGAACCCACAATGCTGCTGGATTTTCGGATCAGTCAGGAGTGCTGAGGGCAGCTGATGGAGTTTCCGCACCAGTGTAGACTCCGGCGAGAGGGAGTTTGGCGCCGCCTTGAGGGGACGCGGCGGAGACGGCCTCATCATGTAACTTTGAGGTGGTTGTCCCGAGGCTCCGACACAAATCCCCGTCGCCAAAATCCTCTTCCTCCTCCACCCCATCGTCCTTCTCTTCCTCTTCCTCTTTTTCCAATGCGGCTTTTCCTTCCTCACTCCTCCCCATGGTAAACGCGGCAACATTGCACCACGCGGTCAGTCCCTGCAGCCTTCCTCTGTACGCATAATCAGTCACAAAAAAATCTAAATTTCATTCGACGTACAGACAGACCCGCACACCGGCAGCCGCGCACACCCTCCGCTACAGAGACCGGTTGGTCACTCCACCACCAAGCCACTCGAAGGGGAAATGGCAGACTTGAAAATATTATGCGTATGCCTAGTACACAGTTTATGGTAGAGGCTCAAATCTCTCTCCGTGGCGCCCTCCCGACTGATCCACTATTAAATGTCCAGGAAACGGGGCGCCCAACGGCCATCTGGTTTTGGGAGGTTTAAAGGCAGCTGCTTCTGCGACCGTTGCTTCCCTCAGTGTTGCCAAACGGGCAAATACTCCCGTTATTTACACTCAAGGGAAGCTTGGGCGTACAATCATCGGTGCTTGGATTCGCACGCACCTTAAAAATCATGGTAAAATAGGGCGCTGCTAAGATTCACCCCAGGAATCGGAGAAGCGTACCCCCAGGCGGGAGGGGAGCATTGGAGGAAAACTTGGGTTTCCCCTCGCTCCTTGGCAACACTGGTTCGCTCGACTACCTGCCTGGGACCATCAAATCTGCGACGCCATCTTAACGGCTGGGGCAGTTGGCGCACTCCTCCAACGGCGGCCAGTTCGTGTTTATTTTCGAGCGACTACTCTGTCTGTGGAGGTGAGCCTCGGGCGAGTAAGACACAGCGACCGTCACATCTCCCCCTTGGCAGCAGTGCCGGGAGCGTGCGGTTGGCCACGGCATGGCGGTCGACATCGGACGGCAAAGTGAGGAACAGGGTTGAGGCAACGTCGGGACGGCGCGTGCCCCGTGATTTCAAAATGATGGCGGGAACTATTATATGAATGAAAGGAACCTACAAATAAGCAATTCGTAGAATTCTGGATTATACGGACTTATAAAAATAACTAAAGCCATACGTAAAAATATCAAAGCAAAGCGAAAATTCCTTGATAACTGGACCGAGAGAGGACTTGAAAATAATCCCCCGACGAGGGAGAAATTAGGATCATTCCGGCCTCCCTTCGGGGGCACGTGCCGCGCCCGGCGGCCCCGGCCCTTTGACTTCGGCCTTTGTGGTCCCGCCCGGCCCGCCACGCACCGCGCCCCCTCTGCTACGTGCCTCACAGACATGTCCGGGGCTATTTGTCCCTCAGGGTTAATACCCGGGCTATTTGTCCCTGGTCGTGGCGCCCCAAGACATACAGCGCTCCGCCTCAGAGACACGACCCTCACGGGCGGGGACGCGCCCTCGGGATACGCCAGGTGGAGGAACAGGTAAGTTTCCTGCAGCTCGACCTTCGCCGCCTCCCAGACCCTCCACGCTCGGCCTTCCTCCCGCCGCCTCCGCTCAAGGACAACAACGCCGCCCAAAACGACGAAATTACATTACACGTCAACGGAAATAATTACATCTGAAACGAAAATTACATGTTGTTGAATAGGATAGCTCCGGTAAATGCAATACTTTTATCGTTTTGTTAATACTTAGAAGTTTGTGGCAACGCTGACGAACACAAAAACGTGAGCGAACAAAATCAATCCATTAATTTATGCTGAAAGTTGAAACTGGCCGAAGATAATTGGCGAACCGGCATCTCTGGCTACACTAACACAAAAAATGCCAGGTGGCGAACATCTGCTGTTATGGTCAATCCATTACATTACTCTCTCTCTCTCTCTCTCTCTCTCTCTCTCTCTCTCTCTCTCTCTCTCTCTCTCTCTCATGAGGGAGCGCGCGTGCGTGAATGTATTATGTATATATGTATGTAATGTATGTGTTTATATGTTTGCATATATCTATATCTATCTATCTACCTATATCTATCTATCTATCTATCTATCTATCTATCTATATATATATATATATATATATATATATATATATATATATATATATATATATATATATATATATATATATATATATATATATATATATATATATATATATATATATATATATATATATATATATATATATATATATATATATATATATATATATATATATATATATATATATATATATATATATATATATTATTTTAACACACACACACGCACACACACCACACACGCACCAGTACTGGAGTAACAACCATGACGCACAATAAAACACAGCTGGTCATACACACGCAGCGTCACGAGCGGCGGCGGTGAGCGGCGCACCAAGACAGTCCACTCGGGGACCATAAATTCACACCCGCCGCAGCAGGTAACCTCCACTCTGCGGGCCTCTAAGTAGGCTTCCTTTACGCCATTCACACCCGCGGGGTCCAATGGGCTACTTTTCCTCCTTGAGCCAAAACTGACGCAACGCTTAAGCCGCCCAGACCACCCGGCCGCCCACCCGTCCACCCACCCGCGGCGCCACTTCGAGCGAAACTTAGAAGGGCAGGCACGAAAGGAGGCAACCACCGCTACCAACACGACCATTGCCACCACCACCTATGGACTATCATCTATTCTTTAATTGTATTCCCTTAGTGACCACCATCTTGTCTTCTCTGCTTCTATTCTCTCTTTATATTCACTTTTACGAGCCATTCCTGCTTTTTTGTTCCGCGTCCTTCCTTTGTGTGTGTGTGTGTGTGTGTGTGTGTGTGTGTGTGTGTGTGTGTGTGTGTGTGTGTTCGCTGCTACTTTCCATTCCTTCCCACCATCACGAAGACAACTGGAGCGTGAGCCAAGAACTAGTTTCCACGGCGTTACATATTTCGGTACACCATTTTATTTTTTTTGCGTCACTATAACTCTCTCTCTCTCTCTCTCTCTCTCTCTCTCTCTCTCTCTCTCTCTCTCTCTCGTCCGTCCAGAAATAACGTGAAAAAGAATATTATAAACTAGAACAAAGTAACAAAAGCAGAGTCGTAAATTTCGTTGCACTAACAAGACACATCAAATTGACCTAGAAAAAAACAACAACTTCATTAATGCGTAAATTTTCCACCTAAGACCTTCAACTGCAGAGACATCAACAGAATAATAATAATGATGATAATAACGGTAATAAAAATAATATGCTAACAAAAAAAGGAAAAAAAAATATAGCGGAAGAATGCAACAGCTTGACTTCTTTGGACGTTTTGCAGTTATATTTATCATTATTATTATTTTTACTACTACTACTGCTACTACTACTACTACTACTACTACTTAGGCGGGTGGAGGAGTAGATTGTAACCAGAATGAATAACTTTCCCATCGTCCAAGTCTTCCCGTCCCAGAACCTGATTGAAACGAGTACACTATCATTTTTTTTTCTTCCTCCTTCCATCTTTCTTCTTCTTTTCCTCTTTCTCCTCTTCCATCTCTAATTCTGGCGTGACTAAACACACGTCTCGCTGCGTCTCTCTTTTACTCATTCTGATCTTCTTCGTCCTCATTCTGTCTGTCTGTCCACCTTCCACACCTTCACTTTATATATATATATATATATATCTATATATATATATAGATATATATATATATATATATATATATATATATATATATATTTACATTTTCTTCTGTGTCTGTTTTCTTTCACATCGCCGTTGGTCTGTCGGTCGGTCGGTCAGTTGTTTGGTTGGCTGATGTGAGTCGTAAATCATAGTAATATTTTTCTTTATATTCTCTCTCTCTCTCTCTCTCTCTCTCTCTCTCTCTCTCTCTCTCTCGTTGATGCCGTGAATACCTGTTTACCTGTGTATCTATTTATCTACCTGTCTGATTTACCGTTTGTTATCAGCACGCTCCGATCAAGGGTTCGCAACGGTACACAGGAAGCGGGGCTCATATTATTCATCTATTGGCTTATTACTATTATTATTATATTATTTCTTTTCTATATATTTTTTCCTCTTTTTTTGTGCTGGAGACGTAATTGGCTCGGTGTTTATGCTGGTGGTGCTGCGTTTCCTTTACGTTATCACAAATTCTTTTTACTTTTACTGTGGTCGGGATTGAACAGCCAAAAAAAAGAAAAAGAAAAAAAAAAGACACTGAATAACGCTCTCCATTTATTCACTTATTTTACTCAACGTGGCCTAGAGTCAGAGGAAATGTCTCCTACTTTTCACGAGCGAATTTACTTACGTATTTGCACTTTTACTTTGCGCTCCTGTTGGCTCATGGACAATAAATCGTAGGTATTTTCGATTTTTTTCTATTTTTTTATTATTTTTTTTTATTCGCCTTCTATCCAGCGCCGCCTCGGGTCCAACACAAATAATTGAACACGACTCTGATGGCAGGAAGAAGACAACATCAACTTCTTTTGCTTATTTCTTCTTCTTCCTCCTTGCCGCTGCCCGCGCCGCACGTCAAGACAGTGTGCTAGTGATTCTTTAAGCAGTTTTTCCAGGAAGAAGACACTTTGTAACCAACCTGCCAGAGCTAACAAATTCTCTCTCTCTCTCTCTCTCTCTCTCTCTCTCTCTCTCTCTCTCTCTCTCTCTCTCTCTCTCTCTCTCTCTCTCTCTCTCTCTCTTCACCGGCATCAACAACAACCATGATCAGAATCGCAATCAATTTAACATCATCACCACCATCACCACCACCATCATTAACAAACAATTACACCAGCTCACTACCACCACCACCTCCACCACCACCACCACCACCATCAGTAGCCGTGTGTACAGCTGCCTGCCTGCCTGATCAATTCATTAGCCATGCCATCCATCAACCTCCACGCCTATCAATCAATCTACTTCGCTGTATTCCTCTTTCCAATCCGCCTAACTCCACTGAGAACCTAAAACTTGCCCGATCGATTACAGGGGAGGTGGGTGGGTGGGTGAAGTGGGTGGTGAGGAGGGAAGGAGAGGGAGGAGAGAGTATGTGTGTGTGTGTGGGAAAGGGAGAGAGAGAAAGAGGGAGAGAGAAAGAGGGAGGGAGAGAGAGGGTGTGGAGGATAAAGCACAGTTCACATAAAAAGAGAAATTAGCGAGTCTACCTCCACTTAGCTTCATCTTATCCACTTGTGTCGGCGTGTTTTGTTTAGTAAAGAGGCTGAAGGAGGAGGAGGAGGAGGAGGAGGAGGAGGAGGAGGAGAAAATAATATACGGCATCTTTTTGTTCTCTCTTCTAAAACTATTGTGTGTGTGTGTGTGTGTGTGTGTGTGTGTGTGTGTGTGTTCATATATCATAATTAAAGTTCAATCATTAACTTTGAAGTCTCTCTCTCTCTCTCTCTCTCTCTCTCTCTCTCTCTCTCTCTCTCTCTCTCTCTCTCTCTCTCTGTTTCCAATAGCTTATGTAACTATCACGGCCATTACCGATACCACCATCACCCAACGAATCCGGGGTGAAGAGGAGGAAGAAGATGAAAAAGAAGAAGAAGAAGAAGAAGAAGAAGAAGAAGAAGAAGAAGAAGAAGGTGTGGAATCAAGGGGAGGAGGAGGAGGAGGAAGAGGAGGAGGGTCACCAAGCCAGCGTGTGTGGTGTGCGTGTGAGTGGGTGGGTGGTGGACCAGGAGGAGGAGGAGGAGGAGGAGGGCAGAGGAATACAGCTCACCCTCGCCCTCACCTAAGGCTTCGCTTCAGTATAATGTTACTTCTGCTTCCTGTGGCCGGGCGGGTTGCCACCTTCCCTTTTACATATCAGTGGCGGCGCCCTGCAGTAGGCTACACAGGAGGGGGAAAGGGAGGGGGAAGCAGCAAGGGGGAGGGGTGAATGGGGACATCAAGAGCCAAGGAGCAGGGCGAGGTGAAGGGGAGGTATGGGGATAGTATGGATAGAAGAGGAGAGAGGTGTGGGGAGGAGAGAAAGGAAGGAAGGGAGGAAGAGTAACGGGATGCATGAGGGTGAGGTGTGTGGGAGTGTGGATTGTAGTAGCAGAGGGAGGGTAGAGGGAGGGTGTGGGTGTGTTAAGGGTGAGCAGACTATGTATAGGCGTGTGTATGCAAGAGGAGTGTATGCAAGAGGAATGTATGCAAGACGAGGGGGAGGAGAAAGGAAACTAGCTGGGAAGAAGACTGATAGGATGAGAATGAAGAACACGGCGTTAAAAAGAAGAAAACAGAAGCATCATCGTTAACTTGGAGTCATAACTAGCTATCAATTCTGCGACCTTTTGAGCACTTCCACAAATCACAAAGAAGGAGCATTAATATAACAGCAACAAATCCCTTTTCCACACAGACTTTCTTAAAACAAACAAGCAAGAATGCCCAAAATTTTGATTCTGCAGCTCGTGGTAAACATCAACTTCTACACCATTTTAAAGAGATGGTGAAAGAGATTGATAGACATAACCTCGATACACGGAGAATAAATCATGTATGCAGTATTGAATCCCACAGACACGACCATCCATGCACATCATCTTTCCTTCACTCTCTGCCTCCTAACTCTCCGCCTCACCCTTCTCCTTTCAGTACCACAACGCCATGTCATCACCACCACCAACACCATCACCACTCTCCTCTTAGCAAAGTTTTGGGCGGTATAATTAAGAAGAGACACGCCACGGACTTCATAATCCACACCAGAAGGAAGGAGGAAAAGCAGAACACTAAAGAGAGAGAAAGAGACCGCGCCAAGTCGAGAGTCAAACGGCAACATGCAGGCGGGTATTAGCAGGTAAGGAATGTTAAGAAAATGAACACTGCAAGGTGATAGGCACGATACCACCACCAAAACCACCTCCACTACTGCTACCACTACTACTACTACTACTACTATTACTGCTGCTGCTGCTGCTACTACTACTATTACTGCTGCTACCAACATTGTCAACGTGTCATTACCGCTTTTGATGACCTTAACTTCCGTCGCCACCGTTGATAATACTACCACCACCACCACCACCACCACCACAACCACCATCATCATCACCCGCTATCCAAACACACACTGTCAGAAGAAACATAATGGCTGACTGACACACACACACACACACACACACACACACACACACACACACACACACACACACACACACACACACACACATACACACACAGTACCACTACTACTACTACTACTACAATTACTACTACAAGAACAACACCCTCCAGCGCCCACCACCACCACCAAATCGCCAGTCAAGGACCCCATATGAATCACGCTTTTGGCTGTGTATGGCTGGGCGAACGGATACTTTCTTGGTCGTAAGGGAGGGTGTATGGGGAAGGAGGGTGAAGGAGGAGGAAGGAAGAAGAGCAGTAATGGCGCTGGTGATTCCTACGTTTCTATCGCTATAATACCTCCTTCCTCCTCCTCCTCCTCCTTTTCCTTCTGCCAAAACATCTACTCCTGTTTCCCTCCTCTTCACCCCTTCATCCTCCTCCTCCTCCTCCTCCTCCTTTCTAAGACGTGCAATATCATGAATAATTATTGAAGGGTTATCAGCAAAAGTCAACACGTAATGGCAGTCACACAGAGTAACAGCCCTGAATATCGTGTTAGACTGCCGCCGTGAACACATAAATACAACGCCAAAACGAAAACTACACACCTAACGCAAACGCACACACTAACAGGTACACACACACACATACACACAAACGCATACACACACACACACACACACACACACACACACACACACACACACACACACACCATCAATAGCACACTGTCAACACAATAATTTCACGATAGACTAAGCAACATTCTAGTGTGCAACATTAATTCGGCCCTGCTGAACACACACACACACACACACACACACACACACACACACACACACACACACACACGTCTCTCCCCTTCCCTTCACAAACAATACCGTGGGCTTCGGGCGAGACACATAATGACATACTCAGGTTGCATACGAAGACGCTATTACACACAAGGGCTGAGAGGCGGGCCGGAGGGGGCGTGCGGGGCTGGGTTGAAGGGGGGAGAGAGGGAGAGAGGAAGGCAGGGCAGGTAAGGGAGGGGGAGGAGGGGAGGTGTGGAGGGTAGGCAGGGTGTGTATACCTAACCCCATCTACTGCAGGAGGAGGAGGAGGAGGCGTGTAGGTGGAGAGGAACATTGATATATGGGAGGTAAACAGTGCAGGAGGTTAGCGCTTCGTCAAGTCGATATTAGAACACGTGGGGCTCGAGAAGGGCATTAGATATTCACGCTACGTTTGTAAGTGAAGGATAGGAAGGAGGGATGAGGATGATGATGATGATGATGATGATAATGATGATGCCCTTAATGGAATGTGAAGGAAGAGAAGGTTACGACTTGCCGGATGCTATAGGAAAAGAAAGCGAGACGGCACAAAGTATTAGCAAGATGTTTATTTATTTCTCATCACATTTACTACTATTACTACTACTACTACTACTACTACTACTACTACTACTACTACTACTACTATGATCAGTGTAATGAAAAAGCAAAAAAATAATGGCAATGATACACACTCTAATACCTGTAATTCATTTAGCCCGGCTACAAAAGGCGACACGATTGGATTAAGGTGCTTGAAAAACGAGGATTGGCTTATTAATTGGCTTCATCATTTCTAGTGTGTTGAAAAAAAGAGAAAGAAACAGAAAATCAGAAAGAGAGAAAGAGAAAGGTTAACCACACACCACCAACACTACAACCACTACTACAACGTCCACCACACACTAGAGAGAAAGAGAGGGAGACAGAGAGATAGAAGTAAGGCATAATGACCCACACAGCTAGAAAAAAAAAGACAAAGAAAAAAACCCTGAGGCACTATTAATACCATGGGCAAACAAACAAACAAAACCATTATTACGATATTAATAAAAGACACCCGACTACTTTATGGCCGCCTCCCTTCTCCTGTTTATTTTATTTATTTTTCTCCGACCTCCGCAATGAACAATAACGGCGGCGAGGAGAACTGGATGGATGGATGGACGGAGAGATGGAGAGGGAGAAGGAAGGATGGAGGGGAGGGAGAGGCAATGGAGGGTCGAGTAATTCCGCCCCAGCTGTGTACATATGCAGTCTTATCCGAAAATATGACTGCATTGTTCCCTTTTGGCTTCGAAACTCCCTCGCATGGAGCGTCATTCAAGTTTCTGCGGCAGGGGGGGAAGGAAGGAGGGAAAGGGAGGTAAGGGGGAAGGTAAGGGAAGGGGAAATGGGAGGGGGAGAGCCGGAGAGTAGTGCGTGCTGGTGCTTCGGAGGGTAAACACAGACGCCGGTCACTCGGGTCTCGGTAACAATGTTTCAATTACACGAGTGAATGCGAAATGGGATCTGGAAGCGAAGGGGTATGCGTCTGAACTATACAGTAATCGAGGGGGTATAGTCTCTCTCTCTCTCTCTCTCTCTCTCTCTCTCTCTCTCTCTCTCTCTCTCTAAAAGGTAAATAACAGAAGTACTCCTCGGTCTCGACATCGTCCTTGTCCTTCTACTTCCCCTCTCCCCCTCCTCCTCCTCCTCCAAGACTTCTGGGAACACTGTCCACTTCCCAACATGGTCAACAGTTCATGAAATTGGTAGACTTATGTGAGCATCATGTCCTGTTGTGTTGCATGAGAGACCCCCCACCCCCATACCTCTCTCTCTCTCTCTCTCTCTCTCTCTCTCTCTCTCTCTCTCTCTCTCTCTCTCTCTCTCTCTCTCTCTCTCTCTCTCTCTCTCTCTCTCAAGACACGTGGGGAAAAAAGGTAAAGTGTGTATTCCGACGCCGTAAGTAATGACCACAACGCGGCAAGTGGAAGGGAAGCCTCTCATGAAGGAGCGAGATATCAACAAAACAACGTGAATAGCTGGTGTTAGCCCGACCATCACGGCGCGGCACGGACATGAGTAGAGGAGGCAAGAGAGCATTCACACGCACGCACAGGACAAGGTAGGTAAGTAAGCACCAAGGTAAGCACATGCGGGAGAGGAATGAGCGTAGAAGTAAACCAGCGTGCATTGTGGTGAGAGAGAGAGAGAGAGAGAGAGAGAGAGAGAGAGAGAGAGAGAGAGAGAGAGAGAGAGAGAGAGAGAGAGAGAGAGAGAGAGAGATGGTAAAGAAAAAGAAAGAGCGCAGGCAGGAGGATGAGGAAACGAATGAGAAAACGTAGGAAGCTTAGAGAGAAAGAAAGAAAACGGAAAGATGCGAAAAAAAAGAAGTGGGGAAAGAGAAGGAAGGGTGGTGATGAACAGAACGGAGGAAGAGGAGGAAGAATAAGAGGAGGAGGAGGAGGAGGAGGAGGAGGATTACCCAAGGCAGGGGGAGCAAACAACGGGACGAGCAAACAACAAGAGAATCGGAAGAAACAAAAGCAGAAACAGCAACAAGACTGGGCACTATTATAGAAGTTTGTGGTTGCATGCAAACCCATAGAGGAGAGGGTGGGAGAGAGGAAGAGAGGGAGGTAGGGGGGGATGAAGGGAGGCTAGGGAGTTTTTAGAGGAAGGCAGGCGAAAGGAGTGGTGAAGGGAGAGAGGTTTGTGTTGGAAGGAAGAGGGAGGGA
>NC_066516.1:16839990-16864990 GCF_024679095.1 Eriocheir sinensis
AATAGCTGAAGAAGAAAAAAAGAAGGAGGTTTAAGTATTCGTCTAGTCTTCAAACCGGAAATTCATCGTGGCAAACTCTTTACAGCTGTTATTCGAGGAGCTACAAGACTTGAGTGGTAGAAAAAAAATATAAACGATCAAGGAAAGCTACACGAGTGCTCCTCCACATCTCTGAACGCCATAACTACCACCAACACGATGAAAAAAAGAAGAAAAAAAATATGGGTTTAGTCAAGATTAAAACTGAAATTCACTGCAAATTCGTTTCCCCTTTTGATCTTTTTTTTGTTGTTGTTGTATTTTTTATTTTTACGTAAATCCACCCAAACACAGCGCCGCACAACGATAACAAAGCGATCCGTAAACAACAAACTGATGGTTAAATAGAAATAATTGCTATGTTGACTGACGAACCATCCGTACTCCACCCACGCCTACCCGTCCACCCATCAACCCATTTTTGTTCTACTCTTTTCATGGGGTGGGATTCTTTTTTTTCTAATTTCTTGGAAGATAAATGAGATTCGCCCCACGTGGAGAAGGCGGCCTTAGCACTGCACCCTTTGTTTATTCGTCAATCAAGTCCGAGAAAAAGTGAAGCCTCAAGAGTCATTAATTCCTCCATGACAAGAGCCACTCAAGACTCCTCCCTCCCCCTCTACCTTCCTTCCTCCTCCTCCCCTCCCCTCCCCTTTCCCCCTCTTCCTCTACGTTCTACCTCCTCCCCTCTCCTCTTACACCCTCCTTCTCTACCTTCCCATTCCTCCCCTCCCTCCTCTCTCCTCTTTCCCCCTCCTTGCCACCTTCCCCACCCAGCTTAAAAGGAAGAAAGAGACGGGCAGCAAAGTAATTGGGAGCGAGTATGCTAGGAGTGTGCAAAAATATTTACGCCGAAGTGTAAAACATCCGGCTAATATTCACAACGCCGCCGGAAAGGAAACCGTAGCGGCGCGACGGCAATGGAAAACACCCGAAGAGCGAAGAGCGAGATCGATGGCGGTTGTTTTGAGAGCGAGGAAAAAGCGATTGTCGAAGTCACAGACAAAACTTGGAAGGGAAAAAAAAGAGCGAACCGAGTAAAACAAGACGTCAAATTTCAAACCAAATGCTTCTTACAACACCTGAGTGGGAGCGGGAAGACAGTGTTGCGCCACGAGTGTTCCTAAGGTCGATCTTCCCGTGGGTTGGCTTCACCGTGGGACTTTACTGGCGGGGGTGCTTGGGCCCGGCGCGGCGAGGGCGGGATGAGTGTCGGCAAGGAGGGCGTGTTTGATGCCGTGTTTTGGTCGGCTGTAACACAAAAACACCGTCTTTGTCGTGAGCGATGGCCTGTTTTGCTCGCCACTTTCTTTCTCCGACCCGGCCCGACGCGGCGAGGCGCTCCCCAAAACCCACACCGTCACCACCTTCGTCTTTCTTTCGGCTCCTCCTCCTCCTCCTCCTGCGTCTTGTTATTGTTTTTTTTCCTCTTTCTAGTTGTATGGTTTCTGCGGAGAGCTCAGCTTCTAATAAATAAGGTTTCTACATCGCGGGCCGGAAGTATAAGTAGGAGTATGGTTTCAAGAGTGGAGCGCAAAGTAACGCAGGTGAAGGCCAACGCGGCGAACCTTAGCGACACTCGTACGGCTTCCCTTGTGCAAACACCCGTCATTCACTTCAGGCCGGTCGACATGCGCGCCCGAGACAAAGCGACGTTACTTTCCCAGTCAGTCCCTCCCTCTCCACCTACCTCCACCCCCCTTCCAAAAAACCCAAGAATAATGACAGGAAAAAATATGATAAATGCGAGATTATTGTTATCTCTAGTACTGGTAAAATTACACAGCACGATTGCTTTTTTCCGTAATTTCTTTGGTGTGAGTGTGTGAGTATGCAGTTGCAGCGCTATTTGGTCAGGGGCGAAAATGAGAAGTGATGAGGAAAGCCATGACCGAAACTGACACAAGACATTGAAGTGGACGAGCGAAGGCGAAGGCGAAGAAGGCGTAACGGGAGGAAATAACACGATAACGCACCTGGCTCACCTATTACACGTGACAGGTGAAAGTACAACAATGATGATGAACTGCCAGTACTACCACCACCACCACCACTACCACTACTACTACTACTACTACTACCGCCACCCAACAGCCGCAAGCCAGCAAAAGAAAGCCAACGTGCAGACGGCAATCAGCACCAGCGGAGCAAGACATCGACAAACCCTCCCCTACACCGCCCAGGACATCCGGCTTACTTTTTGCCAGAGTCCCGTAGAGCCCCAACGGTGGAGGTGGTTGTGGTGGAGGAGGTAGAGGAGGAGGAGGAGGAGGTGGAAGTGAAGGTGGTGTTAGAGAAAAAGTCGGTAATAGTAGAGATGATTGTGGTGGTAGGTGGAGGTGGTGGTAGAAGTGGAGGAATAGAGGTTATAGTGGTAGTGGTGGAGTAAGTAGTGGTACGTAGTGGTGGTGAAGTAGTTCCTCCTCCTCCTCCAGCCGGTTAATTAACACATAACTAACACCAATTAGCAGCGCCTGCAGACTTGTAAACACCCGTCTCGGTGGCTCCGCGGAAACCTGTGCTCTTACGTTACTTAGAGGCCGCTGGTGGGGGGGGGGAGGTGGCTCTTTCTCCCTCCCCCTCCACCCTTCCCCCCTCTCTTCCTCTTCGCGAATCTTTCCCAACCAATTTTATGGCGCGACGCAAAGAGATCTTGGAGTTCGATTAGCAAGGAGGCTCGAACTGTGTGTGTGTGTGTGTGTGTGTGTGTGTGTGTGTGTGTGTGTGATGGGTGTGGTGGCACTGTCAGTAAGGCTTCGACGGTGATGGGTCAGGCTTTCGAAGGGAAGAGAGAGGGAGAGGAGGAAGAGGGATGGAGAGGGGCACTGGGAACTATGTGATGTATGTGGTAGTTGAGAAGGAGGAGGAGGAAGAGGAGGAGGAGGAGGAGGCAGACGAAGAGGACGGGTGTTGCGGTAGTACCAGTGTCGTCGTGTCTATCAATAGCATACACATTCCGAGACACGCGGCTGCCAGCGCATAAAAAAGAAGAAGCTATAACTAATTCCTTTCTCGATGCTTCTTCTTCTACTCGTGCTGGTGCTTCGGGTGCTGAGCTGAGTGAGTGCTGACCACGCCACGCCACGCTACAACACCTGGGTCCACACGAAAATAACCCAACTAACACCATCACCATCACCACGATCACCAACACACCGCGAAGAGACGAGTGAGTGAGGGCGTTGAGGGGGACTTTATGCCACCCTCGTTTCTTCCCCTTAAAACCCCTTTCACGGCTACACCTGCTCTAGCTTAAGTACGGTACGGATACATGCGGTTCCCTTCCCTTCCCTTCCGTTCCCTTCCCTCTGCTCGTCACTTCTTGCCTCTGGAGGGACGCGACGCACGCCCTTGGGTATACCTGCAAATCACAACGGAGAGGGGGCAACCCACTCTGACGTGATGCGCCGGAGACACGCCTCCTCGCGGCAACAAGCGTGAGGGAAAAGGGCCCACGGAGAAATAAGCAAAAAGAGAAGGTAAAAAAAAAAGGGGGGGGAAAAAAGTCGAGAATTGGCGTTCATTAGAGATTATAAAGGAGACGAAAAAACGAAATGGCTCATGAATGCATCTTTTTAAGCAACATCCTGAACACAAAAAATAATAAAGATGAGGAGTGGAGTGAAGAGAAAAAATGATAAATGGGGGTGAGTAGAAACGTGTGTGTGTGTGTGTGTGTGTGTGTGTGTGTGTGTGTAGGAGTAAGAAAACATATAGGAGCGAGGAAGGAAAAAAATGAGGGGTAGGGGAGGGAGAGAGGGAGGACGGAGAGACATGGGGGGGGGGGGGGGGGAGAGAGGTTGGACATGCCACGCAAGGAAATGTTGTGCATGAGGAGGTTGGTTGCCAGGACGTGTGTGTGTGTGTGTGTGTGTGTGTGTGTGTGTGTGTGTGTGTGTGTGTGTGTGTGTGTGTCGCTGGCGTCATCTACCGTCTGGCTTCACAATCTGCCTTGGCCGGAATGACGTCACCTTGTAAATACTTATCACCGGGAACTGGGATGACGTGCCTGTGTCTGTCTTGGGCCTCCTCCTCCTCCTCCTCCTCCTGTGATGTATGCCTTAGATCCAGTCATTGCTCAGGGCGCTGTTTGACCCTTACTGAAACGCTGAATACATGAGAGGAGGAGGAGGAGGAGGAGTAGGAGGAGGAGGAGGAAGAGAAGGAGGAGCGTGTATTCCTCTAATGTGGAATCAATACACAAAGGCGAGTATGCACACGTTAGCCATATTGCTGTTTTTTAGGCTTCACGTGCGACCTCGACAATAACACAGCGATGGTCAAGAGATAGATAGATAGATAGAAAGATAGAGATAGATGAATAGTTAGAGATAAAAAGAGGTGTTTGGGAACTTCAAAGCAAACAATAACTACACATTAATTAACATCCGGTCTGTATTAGCAGCAAACACACGTATAACACCAAGAACATGTTTACTCATTCACTCATCCCTTCACTCTGTCATTTTCTAGCTCCCTCACTCCCTGTCCTCACCGAACTCCATGCCGACTGACTCACTTTACCCGACTAAATGACCCACTCACAGCCTTGCCTCCCCCCCCTTTTCTTTTTTTTTCTCTCAGAGGAGACGAACACAGCCAGCCAGTCCTCCCGCCCGCCTCCGCCAACCATTCTAGATGATGTGGAAACTAATACAAGATAAACACAACAGCCTCGCCAGCCCTGACGGAGCACGAGTCCCCATTCCTCGACCCCCCCCTCTTCCTCTCTCTCTCTCTCTCTCTCTCTCTCTCTCTTGAAGACCTCCTGCCGCTCATCCTTCATCCCCTTGTCTTCTCGTCTCCTTACCACCTACGTATTCGTCACTAATTCCTTACTTGCTCTCTTTCTCGACGTCATCACCACCTTCATGATAATTCTCAGACAGACTTCACCACTTCCACCATCACTATTTTCCCCTACTTTACCACCCTTACGTTTTTACCATCCTAGGACATAAACATGATCACCAACACCCTCAATAATTGCTACTCTTATCCACACCAAAGACATTTCTCATCATCACCACCACCATCACCATTACACCCCCTACCTACTGCTTCACCATCACCACCCTTACGGTCACACCATCCAAGGACATTCATTATCCCATCCCATCATCACCAATATTACTCTCGTTCATTCTTATCCACACCAAAGGCATCTCTCACCACCACCACCACCAGCACCCCTCATCACCACCACCACCACCACCTCCACCTCCTACACCACCAGCAGCACCTCGCACAGTGGCCGACGGGGAGAGGCCAATCAACAAACTTCTAAAGACGCGTCCGCCACTCCAATAGTTTCCAACTCCCGAGATAAAGGATCGGGTACTTCTCAAGTTCCGACGAGGTGCAAATATACGTGTTGAGGTGTGTGTGTGTGTGTGTGTGTGTGTGTGTGTGTGTGTGTGTGTGAAAAGGATTAGTAGTATGTGATGAAAGGGTTATAGAGAGTAAGGAATAAAAAAAATATATACATCCAAGTTAGCTTAATGACCCCAATGAAACAGAAAATGTGTTGAGGCTTCGGTGATGCATGGCTGAAGAAGGGACGATGATGGAGAGGAAGGGAGAGGAGGGGAAAGGGAGAGAGGGGAGGAGGGGGTTCTGGGAATGGCAAATCATGATATAAATACTACTCAGCCGGCTACACGACGACCCCCCATCTCTCTCTCTCTCTCTCTCTCTCTCTCTCTCTCTCTCTCTCTCTCTCTCTCTCTCTCTCTCATTTTCCTCCACCCTTTCTTAGTTTCAGCTGATGTAACGGGGATGATGACGTGGCAGAAGGAGGAGGAGGAAGGAGTTTATGATATAGGACAAGGTTAACAGAGTGCAACGAGAGAGAGAGAGAGAGAGAGAGAGAGAGAGAGAGAGAGAGAGAGAGAGAGAGAGAGAGAGAGAGAGAGAGAGAGAGAGAGAGAGAGAGAGAGAGAGAGAGAACTAAATCTATGACCACGACTATAACATGACGCGAATGACAATAAATTCAGTAGAAAAAAAAATCACAAGTAAAAACAAAAAATACAAGAAAAAAACCCTAAAGAAAACATAAAAAAACAAGAAAACACGTGAGGCGGTGATATACGAGGGTGTTGTGATGGAAGGGACGGAAAGGAAGGAAGGAGGGAAGGAGATTAAGGATTCACGGAGCAATAAAACAATTTAAGGTGAGGAAGAAGAGGAGAAGAAAGCCGGAGGGAAGGATGACCGACCCACCTCCCTCCTCCTCCTCCTCCTCCTCCTTCCTTCTCTCGACAGCTGACAAACCTTCGTCACCAATTGCTCCTTCGTTACTCCTCCTCCTCCTCCTCCTCCACTTCCTCCACCTTCTTCTCTTCCTCATTTCCTTCCTCCTCGACCTCTATTGTTAATATTCCTCTTCCTCATTCCAATACAGGACCGTCTTACTTCCTCCTTCCTCCCCCTCAGCTACAGACATGACCTTAGCGGAGGAGGAGGAGGAGGAGGAGGAGGAGGAGGAGGAAAGAGTGCAAAAATAAAACGCAGAAAAGGTGAAGGTAAAGGGAAGGAAGGAATAATAAAATGAGGAAAATCAAAAGGGTAGGGAGGAGGAGGAGGAGGAGGAGGAGGAATAGAGGTTTTAATGCATGTTTTAATGCGGACAGATACGGACAGACGGACGGGCGGCGGGGAGACGCAATGCGGGCCGCTGCCTCCAGATCGCTTTCCGTCGTCGCATATTGATTTGTTGACATCATCTGTTGACTAAGACTTCACACCACCGAGGGAGTGAGAGAGTCGCCGGCGCTACAGAGGAGGCGAGGGCGAGGCGTGGCGAGGCGTGGCGTGGAGTGGCGTGGCTTGGTGGTTGTGTTGCTGTGGCGTGGGGGGGTGTTGCTAGGCTTGCTTTTTTTATTTGTTGCTGTCTTTCATGCTGCAAGTTTAATGAAGTTCCCGCTACCTATATCCTTCAACATTTCAGGCTCCATTTTTTTTTATCTCGAATATATTTTTTTTAGTTCACAGCCTATGACCAAACCCTACAGTCCTGAAGCCGCCCTATGTATTGACGAGGGCTAGGCTGGTTTAGGTTGGTCTGGGCTATGGAGGGCGTGGTTTAAGGGGGGGGTCTACCGGCCTCCTCAAGTGGTCTGGTGTGTTAATGATCGACTAAAGCCATAGGTTCCTCTCCTCACACCCTGCATCCTCCCTCTCTCTCCTCCTCCTCTCACCTCCCTTCTTCCCTGCCTCGGCTTTCCTCCATATCACTCCTTCATATAATTTCTCTCGCCTAGGTTTTCCTTCTCCGGACCCCTCCCTCACAGCCTGCATTCTCTCCCTCCCTCCTCCTCCTCCGCCTCTTGTTCTCTCCTTATCTCCCTATCACACTTCCCTTTCCTTACATACAGCTTACATCCTTTCCTTCTCTCCCTCTCTCTTACACCTCCTTCTACATCAATCTCCCTTCCTTACAACCTGCATTCTCTCCCTCCCTTCCCCTCCCCTCCTGTTCTCTCCTTTTCTAGACTTTCCTCCCTATCACACTTCCCTTTCCTTACATTCAGCTTACATCCTTTCCTTCTCTCCCTCCCTCTTACACCTCTTTCTACAATAATCTCCCTTCGCTCCTCTCCCTATGATTCTCTTCCCTTCCTCCCTCTTCGGTTTTCCTCCACTCGACTCCTCACCTCATGACCGTCTTTCCTCAATATTCAGAACTTTAGATGAGGGAGAGAAAGAGGGAAGGAGAAGAGAGGGAGGAGTGGGAGGGTGGACAGAGGATTACAGGTGACCCTTCGAAACAAAGGTAGAGAGAGCAGCGAGACAGACACACCTGGGCTCCGGATAATTACAGGTGAGCTTCGCGTCTTGGTAAACAGCCTCATCAAGCCCTGGGCAGCATCCGGTAATTTCACTGACCCATGGGAGGCCGGACGCTTGACCTCACGCCTCCCAGCAACCTTCGAGGACTAGTGTTTCACCTTCTCTTCCTCCTCCTCCTCCTGGTCTTCTGCCTTCACCTTCTCTTCCTCCTCCTCCTTCTCCTCCCTTCTCCAACATCACTGGGTCCTCCTCCTCCTATTGCTGCTCTTCAGCCTTCACCTCTACCATCACTGTGTCCTCCTCCTCCTCCTCCTCCTCCCATCACCTCAGCTGCGTCCCATGTTCTTTTCTTCTCATTTCCGTTTCAACTGCTTTACCGTGAAGTCGAGGATTCACGTTTATTTTGGTCCCGGGTCCTGAGTTTTCCCGGTAACAGGCCAGCTCCTCGAATGCAGGCACGCACGCACACACACACACGAACACCAGCCAGCCAACACGCACAGATGCATTCCTCAAACCCCTCAAACGCCAGACGCACACACACACACACACACACACACACACACACACACACACACACACGGCTCAGTTTCAGCGCTTGTATAGTTGGCGATCACACCGACTACTTCCTCTATAGTCGTCTAAACACTGGAAGAACTTAGGCCGTGGTCATTTTTTTTCAGCCTATAACAAAGAATAAGACAATAACCACCCTTTTCTCCTTCCCTCCCTCCCTCCTCTGGTCATGTAGTGGAGGAGGAGGAGAAGGAAAGTAGAGAGAAACGGGAGGAGGAGGACAAGTGAGGAACAGTAAAGAGAAAAAAAAAACCATAACTAGCAGAGAATACGGTAGGTCGGGAGGTAGGTAGGAAGGTAAGGATGTAAGGTTGGGAGGGGTGCGTGGGTAAGTAAGGAGAGAGGGAGGAAGGGAAGGAGGGGGATGTAGGGGGAAGGGGAGGGAGGGTAGGCAGGCGAGAGTAGACCCACAAAAAGAGCGCGAGAAGAGCGGCATTAGAATAAGTGCGGATACAATGGAGAATTCGTAGCCGTCGTGTCTGTCTACCATTGCACAACGGAGGCCATCCCTCACTTCCCGCCCCTATTGTCTCAAACGCGCTTCATTTTCCTCTTTGTCTCTACTCATCGCCGCAGCAGTCCCTCCCTCCCTCCCTCGCCCTCTTCTACTCTTTCGAAATCTCAACATAACAGCCGCCAGAACAAAAAAATAACAAAGGACGAACAATGATAACAAACACCTTTCCCTTCTTCCTCCCCTTGGGCTTGTTCTTCGCCCTCCCGTTCTCGCCTCGCTTGGCCCTGCTACTCTTCTTCTTTCTTTTCCTCCTACTGCTGCTGCTGCTGCTGAAGGAGAGGAAGAGTGATGGAAGAGAGAGAGAGGAATGAATGCAATGAGTAAAGAAGGCAGAAGAAGCAGAGGATGATGAGACAGTGATGGAAGAAAGAAAGGAAGGAAAGCAATGGATAGAGAAGGCTGAAGTAGAGAAGGAAGAGGAAGAACGATGGAAGAAAGGCAGAAATGCAATGGATAAGGAAGGCATAAGACATATAGGACGAAGAAGAGGTGGCAGAAGAAAAAGAGGAAGAGGAGGAGGAGGAGAAGAAAGAAGAGGAGGAGCAAGCGTCGGGCCCCTAAGAGCGGAAGGTGCCCATTCACAAAACTTAGTCTATATTTATATACAGCGACCCTGCCAACCCCTGCCGCCACTACTACGACTATACAAGCCGCACGCTGCCCGGCCTGTTGCTGTTGTTGTTGAGGTGGTGGTGGTGGTGGTGTTCACTAGATACTGTGAGGGGGAAATGCTTGTTCCTGTAGTGGTGGTGATGATGGTGGTAGTGGACGGTGGTGTTGAGGTCATGACGCTATGGTGCTGCAATGATGGTGATTACGCCTTTGTTTTTGTGGTGGTGATGACAGCATATAAACAGGGAGGAGGCAGGCTGAGGAAAGGATGGTGATAGAGACAAAGGGAGTGATGATGATGATGGTGATGATGATGATGATGACACTACCTCGTTCTTTTTTTCATCCACTGGTGTTTACTTTTTTTTCTTTCCTTTCACTTCGCTGTTTTTATTGCGGTCACGGAGAGGAAGACTCGTTTTTTTCAGTCCTGTTTACCGTTTTTCCTTCCCCGTGCGTGTGTACAAAGCGGATATCTGTGGCTTGGTGGAATTTCCTATTAATATGATATGTATCTGTGGTCGCTGGTGAAGAGGAATGCGCTACAGTAAAGCAAGGGGAGGAGCAGGAGGAGTTGATAGGGGGTATAGTAGGTAGTGGTGTGTCTGGTGGTGGTGTCAGGAGGGATGGAGGGAATCAGGGAGAAGGGAGAAGGTGGGAGGGTGCCGGGTGTTGACGGAGCCACGACAGGGTGATGCAGCAACAGTGAGTCGAGGGTGAGGAGCGTGTTGGCTGGCGGAGGTCCAAGCAGGCAGCCAGGAACAGGGTGAGGGAGGCAGGGACGTGAGCGCTAGCCAGTGAGGGAGTGTGTGAGTGAGTGGAGGCAGACCAGCGAGCAGTGAGCACCCCCTTCTCCTCTCTCCCCTCACTCACTCCTCCTCACTACTCGCTGCTGAGAAGGCGCCGTCACGCCCTGCAGCGCCAAGGGAGCCTTTGCTTAGCTCCCTTCTGCGCTGCCCCAGGAACCATCCCCCTCCTCCTCTTCTTCCTCCTCCTCCTTCTTCTCTCCTTCTGAGCCACCAACCACCCAGATTTAATAACAGTCTCCGGATTGAGATACATCCGAGAATGTAAAGAAAGTTTCCCTCATCAAGTCGAGTTTGTGAGTCGTGAAGAAACTGGTCTGATAGGCTATTAAAAACTTGGCTAAATAATCTGTGATGTGTCGAAAGGAATATGTGAGGAGGAAAAGTAGGGGGGGGAGGGAGGAGGAAGAGGAGGAGGAGGGAGGGCGTAGAAGAAGGCGGAGACGGAGGAGTGGGAAGGGCGGAGGTGTAAGAAAGAGACAGAGAAAGAAGAGGGAGCGGGATGGATAGGCGATAGGGGGAAATCCTAAGGACTCTCCTATCCGTATTTCACATCCTGCTATGGGTTTCTGGAGCATCTGTTTTTTGCTTACGTGTCCTGAGCAGTGCCTGGGCGGGCTAATGACACCCATTCACCGGCCCGCAGCGCCCTTCGCCACCCCTGCCAATCACGCCCTCGTCAGTCCGCGGCCCAAAATATAGGCAATCACCACCCCGCCACACCGCGATGAGAACTGACTAAGCCGCCCCTCAACCCCTACTGGAGGGAGAGAGGGAGAGAGGGTGAAGGGGGAAGGGGAATGTTGGGAGAGAGGAGCGGGGGAGAGAGGGAGAAGGGGAGGAGATTTCAACGCCACCACTAACACCACCCTCGCCATCTTTTTTTAAGCGAGGGAGGCGGAGAAATACCCACTAAATGAAGGGTATAATACGTCACAAAGGGGCACCGTGGCTACTGGTGGAGGACGTGAGAGCCCTTAGAGAAGCCTCCCGCCCTTTGAGTCTCAGTGTAGGCTCGCTGGCTGGCTGGCTGGCTGGTCGGTTGGGTGTTGGTGTTTGTTCACGCGCGGCACCTCCGGGCTGTCACGTTTTAGGCTTAACTCTTTAAAACTTTACAGCAGGAACTTCGGGTGATAAGCATTGATGTGGGCTGTAATAAAGTCACGGTTGTTCATCATCACGCGTGTGTGTGTGTGTGTGTGTGTGTGTGTGTGTGTCGCCCAAACAAAGGAGCGGCGAAGGCGGGTGGTCATTACGGAACAATTATCATTCAGGTACACGGCAGGGAATTGCTACCTAGTCCGTTAGTGAAAAGGAATTATAACGTTATAGTGAACGGGAATTACACCGCCGCCCTGACTCCCCCCCACAAAGAACGATGGAGAGCCGCCATTACGCCGCGTGACAAGTTTACTACCGGCGGCGAAATGACAAGTATAAAGCTGCCGTATTAACTCGTGTTGTCACATTGCTTGGTACTAACAGCCACTACGACAATAACTACTACTTCTCTTCCTGCCGCTACTTTCACTAATACTACGACACTTAAGATGATTGTTCCAGGTATTGCTGCACCTGGCTAGCACTACCGCCACCACGAACAACAACAACAAAAACGTTATGTGTGTCAGCAAATTAGTACTCTGAAGAAAGTTAACCACTTTTAAGCAACAATTACTTTTCATATAAATTAACAGTACAGTAACAACAACAACTATTACTGCAACACTTCGAATGACATCAACCACAACTACCACCACAAAAATAACAATAACAAACTGTGCCACTAATACCACAACAAAGACACACACCATGCACCAACACAAACACACAAAGTCACAAACACGCTAATTACTACTACCACCGCTCCCACCAACACCAGCGAAAACAATAACAACAAAGACAACAACAACAACACATTAAAATCATCACCACCATCCCCCCTCTAACTACACACCACACCAAATCACCAACAGCTACAACAACATCTACTACCACTACTACTAACACACCGTTGAATATACACCAACCATCCCAGCCCCCTTCTTCCCCCTCCCCTATCCCAACACCTATCCCCCTATCTACCGACCTACCCCTTCCCCTACACCCCCTCCCCCTCCTCCCCCCTTACAAACAGCGCGAGACCTCAGCATGCGGCATAAACAGACCGTCACCTATCATTTCCGGTCGAGTCTGCTTCTCAACCTTCCCTACTACCCCCCATCCTTCACCTCCTCCTACTCCTCCTCTCCTTCCCCTCCCACCCCCCCTCCCCCGTCCTCAAACTCAGCAGAGCGCACGCCTCGCCTCGCTAACGACACAACTACGCATATTGTAACTAACGACCCAACTTTCTCTTAAATTACTCCACTGGAACAGCAAGACGGTCTTCCTCCACTCCCTCTTTCCCCCCTCTCCGTCTCCTCTTCCCTCCTCCTCCTCCTCCGCCTTCCCAGCCGCCACCATACGCCAGCGACAGTGCAGAGTTTCACAACGCTATACGCACCCCCTCCTCCTCCCTCCTCCTCCTCCTGTACTGGTGGTGAGAAGGGAGGAGGAAGAGGCGGGGTGGTGGTCGTAGTAGGGTTACCGAATGTGACTGGTACTACTACGATACGACTTGCTCTCTCTCTGTCTCATTTATTATTTATTTTCCTCCGCAATTAACTCGACAACTTTCTTTTTCCGCCCCAAACGCGCGCTCCGCCTCAAACTAACGCATTTATATAGTACGTTTTTTGGAGAGTTTTTATCTTTTTTTTTTTTTAGACAAGACCCAAAGTAAGCGACGGGAAGGTGCTTAATGACTTTTCATCTTTACACTCTGAGTCTAACAAGGAGGAGCAAATGTAAAGAAAATAAACCTGAAAGAAGAGGAAAAGGACGAGGAAAAGAATAAAAAAAAAAGTTAGAGCAGGGACGGGGGAAAACGAGACACTTAATATCCACATACTTTTTTTTCTGAAAGTAGTAAATTTTCCTATTTCGACATAAAACTACACACCACACTATCTCGCCCGAAGCCTAACTATGGGAAAAACAGAAATACGGAGAACACAAAAAGAAAGAAAAAAACCCCACGTGGTAGTAGAATTTGCATACTGCGGAAGGAAGGAAATGGGAAAAAAAGGAGACTAACAACCTCTTTTTTTCATCTTTTTACATAATTTTACTACGGTGTGACGTTGTCGGGGTATACACATAAGCAGGAGGGTGGAGGGTGGGTGCAGTGGGGGTCGTGTGTGTGTGTGTGTGTGTATGTGCGTGCGTGCGGGCGTGTGACGTGGGTGGGCGTGTGAGTGCGAGGGTCAACATCCGTGTCGTATGGCTGCAGGTGGCCACATCGGGGGACGGAAGTGTAGAGACCACCACCACCACCACCACCAAGCCTCTCCCTCCACTCCTCTCCACGCCCCAGCCTTGCCACGCCCATCGTTCTTCCCAGTTATCCCACTCTCCACTCTCCTATCTTAACTTTCTTCTCATTATCTCATCGTTATAAGCATAGAGTGCCCTAGACAAATACTGCACGCAAGACTATACACACGCAAAAACACACGTATTAAATGGGTAGTTCAGTATTGCCTAAATTCTATTCATTATTTTTTATGGGGACTCTAGGAGGAAATTCTACTACTACTAATTATATTGCTACTCCTCTTCCTATTACTACTACTATTATTACTGCTGCTACTGCTATACTACTACTTCCGCTGCCACGCCCGCCTGCATATGCCTGGCGCCTATACAACCCTCAATACACTACCCCCCCAAGCCCCGCCCCGCCCCAGGCCATCCATCGCATCGCTTACTGGGGATTTGAATGACAACAGCCCTTCCTCCCGTCATGGCAGCGGTGTGGTTCCTCTCTCTCTCTCTCTCTCTCTCTCTCTCTCTCTCTCTCTCTCTCTCTCTCTCTCTCTCTCTCTCTCTCTCTCTTAACTATGTCCGAAGTCATAAAACAGTCGCCTTCTACAATGAACAGCCTTTCCTTTCAACACTTAAGTGAAGAATGTATAAACAATAACACTTTGGAGGAATTAAAAGTGTGGAGAAGAATCACAAAGCAGAACGGAACAAGAAGTAATGATGAATGAACAAGAGGGATGAAGAAGAAACAAAGGACGACATTGAGAGAAAAAAAAAGGAACAGGATGAGAAAGACAACTGATAACGAAGAGGAACCGAACAGGAGGGAGAAGAGGACACCGATGAACAACAGGGCAAGGCAACGACGAAAAAAAGAAAAAAAAGAAAAAGAAAACAGAAAGACCGTTGATGAATATAGAGGAAGAGGACGGAGGGACGAAGGGAGGGAGGGTTATACTATGAAGGTAGGACGAGGACGACGGCTAGGACGAGGAAAAGGAGAAAGAGAAAGGGCGAGGCGAGGCGCGGCAGGGACAGCGAGGAGGCGCGTGTGACCATGTAAGGCTGCCGCTGTGCCTCTCTTCGTCCAGCTCTCGTAATCCGAACCTCTACTTCCTGTTTCCTGCTGCCTCTTTTAGGAAGCTCGCCAGACCCACCTCCACCACCACCACCTACTCGAGTCCTCAACCCCCGAGGAATGTGCTCTACCTGGTCCTTCCTTCCTCCTGGTCTTCTTGTTCCTCTTCCGTCCTTTTTCCTATACACTATAACCTCTCTCTTCGTCTTCCTCTCTCTCTCTCTCTCTCTCTCTCTCTCTGCTCTCCTTCCTCCTCCTGCTCTTCTTGTTTCTCTTTTGTCCCTTTTCCTATACTCGACAACCTCCATCTCTCTCCCGCTCTCCCTCTTTCTCTTCCTTCCTTCTGCTTCCCACACTAGCTCACTTTCGCCTTCAATTTAGACATAGCCAAAACCGCAAAAAAATGTACGCCACGCCAGCCTTCACCGCGCGCCTGGATTTATGGGCGCGGGTGTTCATCTACCTCATAATCTGCTTCACGTTTTGCTCAGCGGGCGATCCGTCTCTGTGCTTGTGGCTCTCCTCTAATAATTATCAGACGGGGGAGAAGAAAATGATGGAGAGGAAATCAGAGGCCATTAATCCTATCCAACTGGTGATTACTGTTCTCTTTAAAGGACAAGGGAAACTGGGGGGAAGCAGGGAGGAAGGGAGCTAAGGCAAGAAGCTAAAAACGATTGCATGGTTCTATAACGACCCCCAGCTATCTGTGTCCTTCGCAAGGCAAACGGTAACCACCCCACATCACATGCGATAACAAAGTGATTCGGTAGGTTATGATGATTCTTGAGGAAACGACCCTTCGAGAATCGGAGTCTAGCGTCGACATTTTCTCACAGTAAGTTACCGCGGCATCGTAAGCGGGGAGATGATGTGAGTCCGGCAAGGTACTGATGTGCTTGAGTTGGCTTGGCTCGGGTTGGGTAGGGTTGGGTTGGGTTGAGTGGTATGGTTGAAAGGCTTAGTTCGCATCTCTTCAGCCGCAGAGGAAGGGAAGCGCGTTACACAGCTAACCTCACGCAGCAGCTGCTTGGGGATCGCGTCTGATTTAGCAGCAGGAGGGGGGGGGGGGGGGGGAGGGGGCAGGGTCGGCTAGGGCAGGGCAGCAGTAGGGGGTAAACACGGCGGGAAACGGGGAAAAGTGCGGCATACGTGTTTCATGAAGTCCCGTGCTGCATGCTGAGCTGGGCCGGGCGAGGGAGTGGGAGGGTGTGTGGTGGGCTGTTTGTGGCAGGGTGGCAGGGTGCAAGTTAGTATGTGTATGGCTAACAGGGTGTGTTACTAAGAGAAGCTAAGGGATGGATGGAGTCTGTGTTCTGCGGGTGTAGAAAGAAAGGTAAATGTGTATCGCTCTGTGGCAGGGAGTGTATGGCAGGGAGAGCAGGGAGGGTTTATCGCTCGCTCCGTGGGGTCATGAGGCAAGGCGCATGCATGTACGGCGAGCGGCATGTGCACGGCAATGAGATTCAGGAGCCGAGTGAGGTGCTGCGGCTGTGCATGGAGTCTGCGCCTGACGGGGAAGGGAAGAGAAGACATGCGCCGGTGGTCATCTGGGACACAGCACCACGTGTGGCGCCACCACTTCCCTGGACACACACCGGCGACACGGCGTCATGGGGACACGAGCGAGCGGCGCGAATGGACACGGCCGGAAGGAAGGAGACTCAATTCTCAACTCCGTAACAAAGGAGCAATTTGCTACTGCCGCCACGACCACCACCGCCACCACCACAGCTACCGCCACCGCCGCCGCCTCTGCTAATGACACCACCGTCACCACCACTGCTACCGCTATAATCACTCTCAACACCATCAAAATTAACATTACCAGTAGCTTTGTTCTTCTATAATGGCTACCACCACCGCCACCACCACCATCAACTTCCTCCTTCTCCTACCACTATTATTACTATCCCTACTATTACAGCTACAACTACTTATACCTACAGCACAAACATTAAACATACCAGCACACTAATGTTACAACCTCACCCCCGCCAGCTACTACCACTACAACCAGGCGGGCAACTAAAGGTCAGGCCGGCGTAGAGGAAACACAGACTCGGGGGCTTTAATGACACCTCTGAAGGCTGTTTCTCCCTCCCTCCTTTGGCGCTAATTTACAACTTAAGGAAACCCTGAGGCACACCACCACCCACCACCACCACCACCACCACTACCTCCGCTACTGCTCGCTGCTACCTTTCCCTCACCTGAACGTGGGCGAAAGGTGGACACTTACCTGGGAACGGACGAGAGGACACGGTATACGGAGTGAAAAATATGTACGTAATCACGAATACCGCAAACCCCACCCGCGAGAGAGCGAGAGAGAGAGAGAGAGAGAGAGAGAGAGAGAGAGAGAGAGAGAGAGAGAGAGAGAGAGAGAGAGAGAGAGAGAACCAACAGTACGAACACTCACTCACTCACCGGCAGCTGAACGTTGTATCTGCCGAGTCATTGCAGAGGAAACAAACGGAGGACACGTACAAGTATACACCACCACCACCACCACCACCACCATCACCACCACCACTGCCGGCAACTCTCCATCATTAATAGCTGTCACGAACGCTATTACGAAGACGTGTAAAAATGCATACTAATGTTCGTAGGAGTAGTAAGAGTGGGGGTCATTGCTATCCCCGTGCGAGAGAGAGAGAGAGAGAGAGAGAGAGAGAGAGAGAGAGAGAGAGAGAGAGAGAGAGAGAGAGAGAGAGAGAATTATCATTATCATTACTATCATCATCATCATCATCATCATCACTATCATTCTCCAGGTAAATCAATTTGGTACTCGGTGATGCATGACCTCAAAGTACTAACTCCAAACGGACACGTATGAAGCTCCCTCCTACCTTCCTTCCTTCCTTCCTCGGTCCCTACTTATGGTTTAAAACGTCTCTTACATCCTGCCACTCCGGGTGTAATAAGTATCTACCCTCCTCATAAACCCCTGAATCTCAACCATGCTTTACCTCGGGGCCACTCAGAAGACGGTAGAAGTGGGTGGAAGACAGAGGGAAAAGGGGGGTGGGGGTCCAAGGGGTGAGGAAGGTGTGTGTGGGTGTCAACATTCTCTAAGGTGTTTCATTCTCTATCATTTCTCTTTCGCCTTTCCCATTCTTAGTCTTTCCCTCCTCTCCCCCTCCCTCTCTCTCTCTCTTTCTCTCCCTCACCCAAGCCACTAGCACGTGAGTAAGGTCATTCCACCGCCATAAGTCACTCTGCTACTTTGCTGCTCACTTCCCCCTCTCCACCTGCCCCTTCTCTCTCTCTTCCCCCTCTCTCGCTCCCACTCCTCTCTCTTCCCCTTACCTCTTCCCCTCCTCCCCCTCCTTCACTCACTCTCAAACACACCTCATCATTCCATTCATGAGGGTTGGCTGGCTGCTCGGCGTCTCACTTCCATTCACAACACCTTCCGTCCCCCTACACTCCTCCTTCTCCTCCTCCCCCCCCTTCCATACTTGGAGAAGAAGAATGGCAAAGGAAGGGAACGAAGAACGAATGAAGGAAAGGATGATGTGTGTGTGTGTGTGTGTGTGTGTGTGTGTGTGTGAATGAGAGAGAGAGAGAGAGAGAGAGAGAGAGAGAGAGAGAGAGAGAGAGAGAGAGAGAGAGAGAGAGAGAGAGAGAGAGAGAGAGAGAGAGAGAGAGAGAGAGAGAGAGAGAGAGAGAGAGAGAGAGAGAGAGAGAGAGAGAGAGAGAGAGAGAGAGAGAGAGAGAGAGAGAGAGAGAGAGAGATCAACAAACACACATCATCATCCTCTTACAACCTCCCTCCCCCCACCAAAAAAAATAAATAAAAAAAAAAAAAAAAAAGCCCAGGAAACAGGAAAAGGAAGAAAAAAAAAAATATATATATAACAGCGACGAACGAGGGACGGAAAGCCAAAATGAAAAAGGACGAGCAAAACAACGCAAGGAAATAACACAACGTAGAGGAAGAAATGAAGACGTAAATCAGACCAATGAAGACATAAATTACTACACGGAGAAGAAGAAGGAGAAAATGAAGCAGAAGAAGAAGCAGCTAAACAACTCAAGATGATCGCGGCGGCAGGAGGTATAAGTGAGCTATTTCCCAAGCATTATCTTTCCTAACTATAGCCAGGAGTAAAAAAAAAAAACGCTGGAGGGAGAGAGTGAGTGGCTGGGTACAAGTCTGCAAAGTGGAGTGAGATAAATGAGAAGGAAAGAAGATAAAAGAGACAACAGAAGAATAGTGTTAAAGATGGGTAAGAGGAACACGCCGGGGATTGGTCAAGTTGAACAAATAAAGAGGAGGGGACAAGCGCGTGAGAGTAAGAGTGAGAGAGAGAGAGAGAGGGAAGGGTAAGGTAGGGCGAGTGAAAGGAGGGAGGAGGAAGGGATAGAGGTAAGGGAATGAAGGGGAGCGGGCGAGAGGAGAGAGAGGAGGGGAGGAAGGAGGGGAGGAGGGAAGAGAGAAAAAGAGCAGAGTATGACCTGAAAAAATGGGAAGCAGAACGAAAACACGAAAAGTGAACAGAAAATGGAGAAAAAGAGAGAGTGGTTGCGGCGGAGAGGTGGGAAGAGAGAAAACGGAGAGTAACTGGGGAAGGGGAGAGTGGGAAAATGTATGCCACACGTCGCGGAGGAAAAAAGTAAAAACACGCGCGGAGGAAAGAAATACAAACGGAGGTAAAAGATTAAAACCTTGGCCGCAGAAGAAGGGAAACCAAAGATACGGAAAGGGATGATAGATGATCTGACGTGACAACTTTTACCTTTTACCTCGCTCTCCTTGTGCCGAGTGATGTGACGGAGAATATAAGAACATGGACAGATTCACAAAGCTCTAAAGAAAAACACTTCAAAACCTTACATACCGAAACAGCTCCCTTCTGTGAACATGAAATGAATAGTAGTAAAAAATGAGACTTTGCCCAAACACGAGACAGATACACAAATCTGAGAGAGCAGCCCAGGACATGTGTTTTCTTTGCCCTTTTTGCCATCTCCAGTTACTGTTGCAAATTGCCTTGGGCGCAAAATGTTCGGCGTCAGAGTCACCCCGTTTGCCCCGGAGGCTGACGGGGCGGGGCGGGGCGGTGTAAGGTAGCCCCATGCCCCTCAAAACTTAATATCTATCTTTATTTTTCACCTTTTCTTTCTCCTTCCTTTCTTAAACCGAGTGCTTCAGTGACCTGTCAAACTGGTTTCTCTCCTACGGCATGTATTCTTGGGGGTTTGCTCTCTCTCTCTCTCTCTCTCTCTCTCTCTCTCTCTCTCTCTCGTTAACAACCAGAAACTTTGGCGACGCTTGACTTTTCCTCCGTATGACTTGTTAACACACACACACACACACACACACACACACACACACACACACATGAAGATAGTTCGTGATGAGAGAGAGAGAGAGAGAGAGAGAGAGAGAGAGAGAGAGAGAGAGAGAGAGAGAGAGAGAGAGAGAGAGAGAGAGAGAGAGAGAGAGAGAGAGAGAGAGAGAGAGAGAGAGAGACGGAGTGAGTCCCAAAATGAAGTGGTGAGTTGAGGCAAGGAGAGGTGAGGCAAGGCAAGGGCTGCTGCAGGGGGCGTCGTCTTGCCCCGCGGAGTCACGCCTGCAGCCCCGGGAGCGGCGGGCGTGTCGCAGGGCCCGGCGGTGCGCGGCCCGGCTTTACGGTGATCTATAGTGGCTTTTCCGGGAGGATATACGAAAGTGCCGCGGAAAAGTAAAGCCGCACATAAAGTCTCGTATTTCGTTATCTGGCCACGAGACTGACCACTGGGTGTTATCTGCCGCCCGGCGCCCCTCCCACCTCGCACATACTGTTAATTACGAGATTCTAGGGCAAAACCAATCCCCCCCTCCCATCACCTTTAACGATTAATTACCCTAATAAACCAACCTGCTCCCCCTTCCCCGTGCCATCAGCCAGTAGGCGCCCCGCCCACCGCCCACAGACCCCGCCTCAGCCCGCCCACGAGGCGAGGCCGACGCGCGCATCTCCCTCCTCCTCCCCTGGCGCCGCCGCCGCCACGCCACCAATATCCAACGAATATTACCCCCCCTGAACGAAATTCCCTTTGGTACAAGCCAGGCAGCAGATTCGGGGCCCTAATGAGTACTTTCTGATACGAGGCGAACATTTCCCTCAACGGGGAGGAAAGTGGGAGGCGAAACCCGCAGACCCACGCCTCCTGTCGGTTCCGCGAACTACGGCTGAATGATCAACTTTAAGCTACGCTCTGGAGTGTGGTTGGAGTCGGTGCTTGTTTCCAGTTGTTCGCCACACCTCGCACAGGTAGCCGGACAAGGATGCTCTGGCGGTGGCCGGCGTGGCGGTGCTGGTCAAACTCCCGCCAAGACCGGCCACGCTTATATGCCAGATGACCCACCCCTCTTTTTTCCGTCTCTTTTTTCCTCCTGCTGCAGATGCTCCTTCCTTCCCCATGCGACATGAAACATGCCTTTATTGTCACGACCAAAGTTCTTTGCGAGGGTTGGGGAATCGCACTCACAGAGGGAGGGAAGGCACTGTCACCACCACAACACCAAGGTCGAGAAGATGCAATACTTAGTCACTCACTGCCATGATTTTTTTCTCTCTCTCTCAACCTCCTCTCTGTGTCCTCTCTACGTAATGATCAGAATTTTATTGACTTGTTTTTTCTTTCTCCTTCTTCCTTCTCTTTTTTTTATTTTCCTCCAGCACGGCGACAAAAGTTACGATGAGCTAAGTTTGTGCCGAGGTTCCTTTCTTTTATTTTTCCTCGCCTCTCTCGCTCATCTCGCACAAAAGTTCCAACGCAGCAAGTTTGTGTAGAACTTTTTTTTCCTTCCAGCGAGGCAACAAAATTCGAAATGATTTTAATTTAAGGCCAGCTACTGTCTGTCATACAAAACCACCTCTGACATTTAAGTTAGTGGGAAGTGAGGATGGACGGCTGATAATGACATTTAAAGTTATTTTAAGTTGAAAATTACCTGTTACGAACTTTGGTCGGTATTCTTAGACGTCCAACAAATACTAAATGCCACCGAGTTCTGTAAATTGTTGGGTGTCAATATATCACGAACTACCTGAGGCGTTTAACGTATCAACTTGGCTTTTCGTGGGAGACGAACGAGAAAGAGCCCCACTTCACACCTAAACAACTTATGCACTTCTGACAGCCTTCTGACGACACACATGACATCTAAACACAAACGTTCTAATATCTTCACAACTCTGACCCGCGTTCACTAAACAGACACTAACGAACACTACTCTCGGGAAGAAAACTTGGGCAGAACGGAGCATACCGACATACACATTACGTAATATTTTTTTCCTTTTTCTTCTCATCTCGCTGATATATATATTTTTTACACTTCAAGAGAGCAATGGGAAATGATAACTTAGCACTTTTCCCCAACACGACTCACGACTTAACCTTTTTTCACTTTCTCGATGAACTCTTGGTGGTTCTTTGAGACAGGCAACTTTAGGTTCTTAGGCACCCACCACCTACTCCCTAAGCCACACGCACACGCTCGCTCGCTCACCAGAGGGAGGAAGGAAGGGGCTGGTGTGTAGGGATGAATATTTATCAGCGTAATAGGACTGACTGGTTTTACTGCTGCATCGCGTGAGACGGAAACCACATAGACCATTTACCTTGAGGTCAGTGAGACTCAGATCTTTCCTAACTCACTCTGGACAACATTACTCACGAGAATTGTGAATGTCTTATGATTTTTATGGGAGAGGGGAACTGTGGGACTGCAAAGGCTTGGACACTAACTTTCTTACCAAAGCTTTTCACGAATATACTTTCCGTCTTTTTAGAAGTTGTACAGAGTCACTTTTACGATATTTTTACGTCTCACTGTCAGAATTCAATGAAAACTTTGCACTTTAGAATCGTTTCACTGCATACGAGTCTAAGCGATAATAAGTACATTACGCAATTTTGTACCTGTATTTTCTCGTGCCGAGGAGAGAGAGGCACCGCGATTTATGTAACACACTAACTGACAACACTTTCGGTAATGTTAATTGTCACGTTTTTATGCACCTTGTTACAACCACAGCACGATTTCCTTCACATTTACACACCGGTTCGACACGCAGTAAAGCAAAAATAAGACAAAACTTCCTCACAAAGTCATGACTCGCACTTCCACCACACTCACAACCCCGACCACTCACTTCGACTCTGAGCAAGCGACTGAAAGACTGGGAAAGAATAAAAAAATATTGCAAGTTTGAATATTTTCACGTACGGCCACATGTTACTTGTTTATCCACGTGTTTGGGGAAGGAAAATATCGCCAAGTCGTTTTTTGGTCACTTCTTGCCTCGCAGCACTAAGTCCACGTTAGTTGGTTTGGCTTGAACTTGGCACGTTCGTTTGTCTGGCTGACCAACACCACCACATTATTACCTCACACAGGAGGTGAAAGTTTTGCTGGAGGTGAGAGGCAGCAGCAGCAGGAGTAGCAACCAACATAAGCAGGAGCAACTCGCGAACACACACACAAGACACAATTAACTGGAGAGTTTGTAGTGCGAAAATAATATATCACTTCGTATTTCTTTTTCGCACACTCACTGCTACACTTGATTGCTTCTCTCGAGCGATTGCGAAAAAGTTGTGTTTCACGTCACTTGGAAGGTCAGTATTTGTGAGTGAAAACTTTCGAAGAGACAAGTTGTGGTGGTGGCGGCGATGGTTGTAGTGGTGGTGCAGCGTGCGCTGTGTGTGGTGGTGGCGGTTGTGGTGAAAGTGTTGTATGTCATTAGAGGCGAGTGGCAGTGTAATGAGGAATGTGCTGGTAATGGTAGCTGTTTGGAATAGTGATGGTGATGGTTCATTCCACTGTGATTGGGCGAAAATGTGGTGGTGCTTGGCAGAGTTGAGTGTGTGTGTTTGCTAAGAGAGCTGCAAGACAATGATGACTAATGTGCAATTGTGTATTTTCTTTAGTTGGAGATGTAGAAGATGAAGTAAGAGAAAAGGTGGAAGTCTCAGCCACAGAAGTTCTGACAGTATTAGAAGCAGGGGATTGTTGTAGTGTTGCAGTAGTTGTAGTGGAAGCCGTAGTTGTCATAGCTGTAACACTTGTATGTAGCAGAATTCATCACCACCAAACACGACTTAGCACTGCAGAGACTAAGTCCAAATTTTTTTCACCTCATCTTTTACGAGTGGGCAATGTTCCCGAGCCTCACGCTTCTCGTCGCTCGCAGCCACAGCACGCGGGAGGCCTCACGCGGCTCGTTCCCAAGGCACCACCACGACGGAGTGTAAATGTAAATGAGGTAAAAGTTGAACCCCAGCGAAGTTACGATTTCTAAGTTTCTCTTTCTTTTTTCTGTTTTGTTCGCTGGCCGGGTCCATAGCGCTTGGTGACAGGGTGTGTGTGTGTAGCAGCAACACTAAAGTGTGGCGCGGGCTGGTGTGTGAAGTCGTGAAGTTCAAGTCTTACCTTGTGCTGGGCGAAACTTGTCTTCATGTACAGTGGTATTCCATGTCGGTATGTCCAGGAGCAAGGTAAACCACGTTAAACTCACTGTGCACAACCTTGCTAAGGAGTCGCAAGCTCACAAACAACCACAGGCCGACATGGGAGTGTGCAACACCAACTGTCTCCAACACGGTCACCAACAAACTAAACTGGTCAGATGTCAGTCAAGAAGCGCGCGAGCGAGGGACGTGCTCGTCCCACTCCGCACGGAACGCGTGTTATGTTCGTACTGCCCGCCCTCTGGCCTCGCTGCCTGCGCCTCGGCCCAAACTGTTGTACTGTGCATACTAGTGCATTCGTGCATTCTGCGCCTTTTTTGCCATCTCGCGCTTCGCGCCGACACATTTAGTTCCTATTCCTTACATTTGCAGATTTTAGGATGCGCATGCACATATACGGTAGGAATACGTGTAAATACACATGAAATGAGGAATTATAAACCTAAATCGTACATCGGCAGCGCATACGCAGAGAGTGACTGTGCCTTCCAATCGCGGCTCGCTTGACCTGGCCTGACCATTCGACTCAGCTGCCAATGTCAGCAGTAACCCTCGGCCTCCACCGGCCAGCCCACTACACGCCGCCCAATGAGAGCATTTTGCCCGGCGCGCGGTCTGGCGCGGAACTTTGCTTTTTTTTCCACGCCTTAATTTTGCACAATTACGTACTTCCTCGTGTGTGAGCCGCCTCCGCCACACCCGCCCGCGGCTCCGCACCGCTACACCACC
>NC_066516.1:16867490-16932490 GCF_024679095.1 Eriocheir sinensis
ATATGTAAAGATAAAAGGAAAGCTTGAACGTAGATGAAAAAAAAATCACGTATATAAAGTGATGGATTTGTATGCATAGGGCACATGCAGTAAGGGCCCTGTATTCTGTAGCTTATGTGCAAAATGTCTAAAATATGCGCTAAAATAGAAGTAAAAAAAATGTTGTAAACTACTTCTGCTAAGTTCTATGAATCATTAAAATAACAATACCTGTGCAGATTTTTTTCATTGCCGTTTGAGACCAAAGATATTGGCTCGTTTTTCAACCCTTCCTCCACCTCTTGCGTCAACACGACTTTCTCCGGAGAAAATAGCCGAAAAGTATAGACGCCTCAGGCAAGGAATATCACAACACCTCGTGACGCAGACGAGGTGCCTGGTAATTCTCGTGACAAATGTGACATTGATTTCCTCGACAGGTACATTTTTATTTTACGATACCTGTTCAGTTCTGCTGAAACATTTCTTCTCTTATAGACTTTCTTAAAGTAAAAGGCCACGACACAAGATAGACGAGCAATGGAGATAAATTATTAATTATTAAACCAAGAAAACCCGAACCAGAGACACGGACAAATTTTTCATAGTAGCTGCTTAGCTTTATTTACTGATCCGTGCACGGCAGGATGTAATCGAGTCCCAGAGCGTCAAGCTGGAACCCTCACGTCACAGACATTATCAGGTTACTTATAACATCTTGGGGCATTACGTGACGCCACTCGAGTCTCACTGGGAATATCAAAGCGTTCAAAAGTGCTAAGTTATGGTGCAAAGTTCCGTAACATTAAAAGACACATCAGCTTGGCGCCAGCACAGTCATGAGGAAGACGAGGAGGAGCAAGAGGAGGAATAGGAACCCCAGCTGGAGCAGAAGGGGGAGGATGATGGGCAGAGGTGGAGAAGGAAGAGAAAGAGAAGGTGAAGGTGAGAAAGGAGAAGCCAAAGGAAACAGAGGATGGATGAACACGAGAATTAAAGGAGCGGTAATAGTGCATTCTAATACCTCTACCTCCTGCTAACTATTGCTGCCTCCTCTCCTAGCGTTTGGGGAGCCAGAGGGCGAGGTAGAGGTGGTGGTGGTAGTGGTGGCAGTGATTTTTGCGAGCCTGTGAGAATCTTGTTCATGCTCCGAATGCCACACGCAAGACAAGGAACGCCGACACCACATTCTGAAGCGACATCAATAACAGTCATCCCTTTGAAATATAGATTTTTTCCCTGAAGAACACACATGACGAACGACTCTCAGGAATGCAAGAGTTTTTACGAAGCTCCGCACTGCAAATAATCGATGTGGGCATGCGAGACTTTTCTTTCTTGCATTTTCTTTTTACTTTGAAGCTTTATTCCTCCTGTCATGTAACATAAAGCACCTCCAGTTCATCACTGAGACAAAACAAGTGTGTCTAATAAATAAATATGTAAATAGACTATGGAATGAACGTAAAAACTTCCTTACTTCTAGCTTCTTCCCTAATTATTTTTTTTATATATTTGTTATTCTGCTGTGTTTGTTTGCTTCCACGTCAAACCAAATAACGAAAATAAAACCAACACGACCCAGATTCCTTAACAATGGACGTTGAGTGACCTGCATCCCGTCACACTCAAGGTGGGTGATGGTGCTGTGATGGTGATTAATGGCGCACCTGCCACCACCGCCTCCACCACCGTCACCGCCGCTAACAACAAGGACAAACAACGTAAGGGTGACCTGCGCCCCGCCACCACCTGCCGTGTCGCACCCCGCTGCTCAGATGCATTTTACAGTGAGCTAATGAAGGGAAATCGATGATCCTTCACCTTGAGACCCTCCACGGAACTTTTTGGTCACTTATTTGTCGCTCTTTTTACTAGGAAAGAAAAAGAGCTCGATGGAAAAAGTAAAAAAAAAAAAAAAAAAATTAGTAAGGACTGTAATACATTATCTTTATCTCAATGGGAAATATATCAATTGTATGTGATATTAAAAAAAAAAAAAAAAACGTAATTTCATAGCCGTTTTACTGTTGATTATGTCTTTTTACAACAGGTTTTAGTGACCCTCTTGGCCCACTTTGAACGATCACGACCGGCCCCTTAAAAAAAAAAGTCTTGAGATTACTTCTTTATGTTTAATGATACGATTCTCTCTCTCTCTCTCTCTCTCTCTCTCTCTTGACCAGACTCGTCCACTCCTAACCTAACGCTTCCTTGCCCATCACCTCACAACACTCACTGAAGCTTGCCAGGACAGAGACAGAAGGGGCAGCCAAGCCAGGCTAGGACGCCCTTCTGCCAGCCTTCCTCGTGGCCCTCCCGCCGAAGCACCAGCCAGCCGTTCGTCCTTCGAGTCACTGCTTGCGCCAAATCTTTTTATTCTCAGGCACGAACTACAGCTAAGAATAAAATGCGTTTCTGATTTTATTTTATTTTTTTCTCTTGTCGTACTACGCACATTCAGTTCACATTCATTCCACGAGTCCCGTTTGGAAGCACGCGGTGGTGTGTGTGTGTGTGTGTGTGTGTGTGTGTGTGTGTGTGTGTGTGTGTGTGTGTGTGTGTGTGTGTGTGTGTGTGTGTGTGTGTGTGTGTGTGTGTGTGTAAATGTTTTCTTGTCATTTCCTCTACTTGCTAAAAATGGGACTCAGTGTGGTTTGCTTTCCTTACTTTCCCTTTCCGATTGATGCGACATAGTTTGAGAAATCACCTTTTTGTTCTTCATCTTTGGGTAATATGACATTTCCAAGACAGAGGTGAAACTTATAAATAAATACTAAATGTCAAATGTAAAATTCATGATCACCATAATGTCAAGTCAACTAGGCTTGCCAACTTTGCATCACACCATGACTTTAAAGCAAGATTCTCGTTATAAATATTTTCTTATAACTAAAGATGTTTGATTTATCGCTCATACTTGATGAAAGAAAGGGCAGAAGAATGCAGCACGTAAAGGCAGCTAATCTTTAAATATTAACACTGAGATGAGTTAAAGAGCAGAGCAACAGGTGAGGCGTGAGGAGTCATGCGTCACCTGAACACGGCAAGGCGGTGGTGGCAGCCTCGAGGTGGTGTGGCTGATGTTTTTATTATACATTTAACATTTTAATATGGGTGTCGCGCCTGCTGGTAGGACGTTGGATGAGTGTCGATGGTTCGTGTTGGTCCGAGCTAACCATTAGTCAACGGGACTAACTCGCCAGACAGCACAACGAACACATCACATCCTTCTCCGTGAGGATGGCGCACAACGCCAAGGATGAGAGGAAAAAATTGTTAAGCAGACGCCAAGGAAGCTTTCACCCGCACCACAACCCTACACTTATCGCTCGACGCAAACCACAATCATACAGTGTTGGCGTCTACTGACGAGACGAGGCAGAAAACAACAACTGAACAAATAAAAAAATAGTGAAGCTGGGCCATTCAAGTGAATATATTAATTCCATAAATACAAGCAACTAATTGTTATATATATATATATATATATATATATATATATATATATATATATATATATATATATATATATATATATATATATATATATATATATATATATATATATATATATATATATATATATCATGCACACACATCATCATTACAAGTCAGCCTGGCATGTCGACACCTTTGAAATAATCTTCCTCGCCACAATATAACGCACTAAAACCACAAGATCACGCCCCACTGGCTTCCCTAAAACACTGTAACGTGACATAATGCCCCACTTACTCCTCAGTGGCGTGACACAGCACCACGTCACCCCCTTCCTCTCCCCTTCCACTTCCACCTCCCTCCCTCCTTCCACTCAACTCTCTCCCTCTCCCCATCCCCTTATACAACTCTCTCCTCCATCCCCTCCCCCCTCCAAGACACTAAGTCAGACGCCAGTCTTTACCATTTCACACTCTTCCCCTCCCGTCACCCACCTCCCTCTCTTACCATCCCTATTCCCCTTCTTTCGCTCCCCACCCCCGGCCTCCCTCCTTTCTCTCCCCACCCCTACCTGGAGTATACCTGCCCGTAAATCAGCCGCAGGTAACGTGACGCCTCTCAACAAGGCATCAACGAGGTGATCACCCCCAACAAGGCCGGAAATTGACTATTCATGACGGTACTTCCTGTGCCCGACAAAACATCAACACGCGCGGTAATTTTCTATTTTCACCGTCTATAATCTGATCCCCCCCCCCCCCCCCACTAACACCTACGCCCCCTCCTCCTCCTCCTCACCTCATCACCAGTCAGCGGCGTGTGATATATGGACGACGGTCAGGACGGAATGTTGAAAGCAAGTACGTCACTTCCAAGCACATAATTCGTCGTTGTTTTTGTTTATTACACGTGTAGTGCGAGCGTATTTTGTCGGATGATGATGATGATAGCAGTGTGTGTGTGTGTGTGTGTGTGTGTGTGTGTGTGTGTGTCGTGGCATTGCCGAGGCCACTGACCCGCACACAACAGCCTGGACGAAGATTGATGATAGGAAAAAGATGTCACCACAATAAAGTTTAATGTGTGTGTGTGTGTGTGTGTGTGTGTGTGTGTGTGTGTGTGTGTGCTTGGTCGTACGTGAGAAAGCTGTGTAGCCTACTATATGCATTACACCGCTCTATTGTCGGGATATCAGCTAAAACATAAGTATCATAGAACACGTAACTGACCTACTATAATCCTAATACAAACCCAGATGCCATAACGAGTCTACTAAACCACAAGAGCGCGTATAGCTGCACACACCTTGCGGTTACCCATGTGGCGCTTGATTCCACCGCCGCTGAGCGCTAAGCCACATCGCAGCGTGGACCACTTACGAAATGTTTAATGTGATTTACTAGTCTTGGAGTGAACAGTTACTGCTAAAAGCTTATTGAACTGTCTCATATCATTACTGGCGAAAGAAAAGTACAGGAAGAATGTGCGTTATGTTCGGTATTTCTGTTTTAGGCGGATAGATATTATTGTTCTTGATAGTGAACCTTCACCTAGACAGAAGTTGAAGGTTTGGTGCAGGTGCGATGCGATTATTATATGTCAGCTAATTTTGTATATGTGATTGTGGCGCTATTCGACGCCACTGGACGAAAGAAAATATAAGAAAACCGTTCGAAAAATTTATAAAGTCATGGTGTGTCTGATAAAGCTAATGACAGGAAGATATAATGCGTTATACAGACGAAGGTGACGCGGGGAAAGTCATGCGATTCTTGGTGACTTTCTTTTCCACATGGTGGGGCGTGAGACATTAAATATAGCTAATAAAAAAGTTCATGTATTTTGAAATCAAATAAAATGAGAGTAGTCCAAGTCTAACCTTCATCTGAGCCCGGGCTTGAGACTTCTAAATAATTCTACGGAAATTGCAGACTTAATTTGCCATAATCAGCAGGAAAATATTAGGTTGGACACGTTTCCTTCTCTGCCAGCAATATAATAGATGAAAAATAGAAAAGGCAAGATGGAAAGCATTTATTCCTTTTGGGAGGTTGAGAGCCGAGCGAAGATGACGGCTGACGAAGGACGAAGAGGTCGAGGTGCATGGATGTCCTGGCACCGCGAGAGGAGTGCAGATGCTGAACGTTGATGAGGAAACGATAAATAAAATGCTTCCTGATAATGCTCGGCGAGACAACGATGAGTCAGGCGTGGTGGCAGAAGGCTCGTGGTGGTTGCTGATTCAAGTGATCCAAGGCATCAACCTGCACTGTGCTTTTATACACTATCAAAATTTGAGCCAACGCAGAATAGAAAACTGGTCAAAACGGAAATCATTACTACACCACAGCTCACAATCTGCTTTATATATACCTTTGCTCAAATGATATCTTTGTGGAAGTGCAGTGTGCTTGCCTTCAACTTTTCGGAGGGACCGGCGGCGACGCAGCGGTGGCGGCCGGCGAGCGGAGCCGACCCCTAAACAGAGAAGGATTGCAACGCTGAGTACATTTGCTGAGCGACTCAAGCAAGGAATAAGAAAAATAATGTAGGAAACATCTACCGTATTAAACTAGGTCCAATTACAGTTTTCCATGATGGTTACGTACAAGAACACTCTAATAACGGAGCACGTGGGACGCTGCTCGTGTGAAGTCAACAAAAGCGAACACCTTTCCTACACAGGTGAACGTCATTTGGCGTCACAACAGCGGGTGAAGCCTTTGTGCGGCGTGGCGTTGCCCCCGCGAACACCTGGCCGGGTACCTCAACACTTCGTAACGGACGTGTTACCATTAACTAAAGACTTCTCAGTAATTCCTCGTCATAAAGATTACAATGAACTGCTGCAAAAAGTGAAGGAAATTTAATTCATCCTTTCTGCTGCGTTACCTTTCCTCCAGACTTGAATGTCATCCACAAGCGTCTGTGTCTGCGTGGAAGGAGAATGTCGAAGTTGTCTTCTTTTCCGGATACAAAGAATTTACGTGTAATGGAAAGTTTTGAATATTTTAAGGGAAGGAGAATTTCAAAGTAAGACCTGTGCATTACTTCGGCTGTAAAAATACACAACCAAAGAAGAAATTTCACTGAATAATGAATAATAATGAAGAAGTGATAAAAAAGGTTTCTGCTGTGTAGCGCCTTTACAGTTTACATTTTCCTAAGAACCGCTTTGTAGCAATAGCAGGAGCAGTACAGCAATGGTGGTGGTGGTACGGAAGTGAATACTAACAAACAACTACGGAAAGTAGATATACCGACATCGGCAACACTCGCCAATATTACGCAGCTAAGCACACATCAGAGTACATCGCCGCGAACACCGCCAATTATGGATATCGTAATGTTTCCTGCATCTTGCTGCAGCCGGACAGAAAACACACACAAGGCTCCCAATAATAGCGGACGGGCGCCGGAAACGAGGCGTACTGAGGCCAAGAAGCAACAGAGGCTTATATTCAGGCTTATTATCACGGCGGGACGTCAAGTGTTAGCTAAAGTAATTTGGGGTTGGAAGACGTGACGGAGGAGACGGAGGTGAGGGCACGCAGCCGCGACCCAGCGAGGATAAAGCAGGAGGCCCCCACATGCTAGCACAGCCATCACATGCTTACACGTCCGTCATGTGATTGCCTGCCCGTCATGTGCTGACACTCTCATCATGTGCTTACACGCCCGTCACCGCCATGCATAGAAACCTCCCACGATAGAATGGCGCTGGAAAAAGTGAGTTTAACAAATAGAAGCCGCCAATGAAGGCCCAGCGATGAAGTTGTAGTAAGTAAAAGAAAAAAAAATAATCTGAGGATGTTTCAATAACCATGGGAAACCAAAGAATACACCATATCGTGCAATTCGTAAATACACGTCTAAACAAATCTGACGAAACTCAAGGTTTCTCTCAAGGTAACCTGCTGCTGTTCTCCCTTTTCTGTTATACGATCCACAGAGCTACACGACACTACCTCAGAGATATATTTCTTTTATATATCATTTCTGGGGCGACAGAAACACTTAATTTTTCTTTATCTACCTTCAACTTTTCTGTATGATATTATAAGAAACAACCTACAAGCCAGATTCTCGAGGCTGAGGCACTTCAGAGCAGGTTATCACCAGACAGACCTCAACAACCGCAACATCTACGCTGATGGCCTCGATCATGCACCATCTTGGAAAATTGTGGAAGGGGTAATGTTAAGAGTTGTAAAAAATGATGGTCCCTGTTGAAGATTAAGGGATGAAATAGTATCTTAAGCAGTGGTGATGGGCGGCACAAGCAAATGATGGTGGTATAGAGAGGTAGTAGAGAAAGAAAAAGATAATGGTGGTCAAAATAGTTTAGCAGTAAGGCGACACTGGTTGTAATATTTATGGTGAAGATAATGACGAGGTAGTGTTGGTAGTTTTTGATTGGTATTGCCGCACGTGAAGACAAAAAGAGTATTCTGAGATAAAAACTATAACCCAAACAGCCATCCAAGCAAAGTAAAGTCAGGTGTTGCGACGGTGACGTTCGATGTGAGGCTGACACGTCACCGCCGGACCCTCAACCCCAACGATATGGTAGGATGGCGATGATGGCAGGATGTTAAATAGCCGGGGATGCCCTCCGGCCCCTGAAGCAACACATCACAATCTCCAACATTAATTTCTACGGATGATTTCAATTGCTTTACGTTAAAAGCATGACATCTTACTGTTAGCACTACAAAAATAAGCTAATATAAGATTCTTTTTTTGCTGGCATACTTCGCATATCTTATATTTTATCAATCAATCAAAACAGCAGAAGGCAGAACAAATGCTTCAGATGTGAGCGGCCGGTCTGACAGGACAGGCAACAGAAGCATAACCTGTTTAAGACACAGCCAACGCAGTATTGTATTAAATAAATTACTGGCAGCGAAGAACAAAGCTTGCTTCAGGTAAAAGAATATTCGAACGAGCACGTAGTCGTTCTGGCGCCATGAACAGTAAAATCTAAGATAAACAAAAAAATGTACAAGCATACATTGCAATCAACATTCTTAACTTCCTGTGCAACCACTAGTTAGGGGAATTCGGCACGGCAGGGGCGGAAACTAGACCGTGTTTTCGCCGAGAATTAGAGGAAGTGGCAGGCTAGCTGGGCGGCGGCTGCTGGACTTGCTCGGTCTCGGTCCACGGGCGGCACTCCGTCAGGAAGACCGAACAGGAAGAGCGGTATCAGCACCACCGAAGAGAAATGAACCGAAAAATTATCATCCGAGCATGCACGGATACCAGCCAACGTACGGTAAAGACGTTACTTCGGAAGTTCTTCAAGATAATGTTTCCTTTCCTACCTGTACACCGCCGGCGGGGCAGGTGTGCACGAGGACGGTGAAGGTGGTATAGATGCAAGCCTGTGATGGACTCGGATCAGCGGCTAAAGTGTGTGTGTGTGTGTGTGTGTGTGTGTGTGTGTGTGTGTGTGTGTGTGTGTGTGTGTCAAGAGGAAACACGGATGACGAAGGTGGTGATGATGGCGGCGAAAAAATCCGTTGCATAATCTTATTTTTTTGTCTTCCACTTTTACAGATAATTGTGGAATAAATAGTTTCCTTGCTTCTTTTTTATCGTTAACAGAACCAAGACCTATTTTTCGTTGAACGCAAGAACACCTCGTGCTTTACTTCCTTCTCTGTAAGTGATTTTGTATTTCACTCTATTCTGCTTTTATATCTTTTTATGATAAATGAATCCGACAAGGGCTTTTTGTTGAATTTAGAGTAACAACTTCTTTCGTTTCTTTTTCCCGTCAAATAAAGAATGCAAGACGAGACTTTCCCCGAAGTGGTTCTGTCTGAACTTTTTCTTTATTTTTTTTCTTACTTTTTTCTTTTCTTCACAAACAAAACCGACGCACGCTTATCACTGTCTTCCTTTTCAGCCCGTGGAGTGCATTTGATCAGGAAGGCGGTGAAGTATTAACAAAAACACCGAAGCTGTCGAGGAAAATATGAAGGACTAACATGCAACAAGACGTACAAAAAAAAAAAAAAAAAAAAAAAAAAAAACGTGCACGCACAGACTAGCTGAGCCGTAGTACAAGAAAAGGAGGAGGAGGAGGAGGAGGAGGAGGAGAAGGAGGAGAAGGAGGAGGAGGAGGAGGAGAAGAAGGAGGAGGAAAAGGAGGAGGAAAAGGAGAAGGAGGAGGCGGTGGAGGAGGAGGAAAAGGAGGTGGAAAATAATAATGTTGCATGAAGAATTAATGCTTCTAATCGATTGTTTCTTTTCTCATGCGTCCTCGTGTGTGTGTGTGTGTGTGTGTGTGTGTGTGTGTGACTATCGCGTGGTGCCTGGGTGGAAGTGTTGGTTGCGTGCCTCGAAAAGTGTATTTCATGCATGTGTTAATTTAAGTGCTGTGTGTGTATTAGGATAGGTGGAGTCATGAGCATGTGTGTGTGTGTGTGTGTGTGTGTGTGTGTGTGTGTGTGTGTGTGTGTGTGTGTGTGTGTGTGTGTGTGTGTGTGTGTGTGTGTGTGTGCTTCAGCGGTGTCAGGTGTGAGTCGGTGTTGGTACAGGTGTTTGGATTGTAGGTGTCCAGTGTCTCTGCATATCGTATGTCGCAAGCCGGGGGTGGCGTGTGTGTGTGTGTGTGTGTGTGTGTGCACTGGTGAGGAGACTATAAAATGCGACAGAGCGAAGGTGTCACACGATTACAGGTAAGAGTCATGCACACACACACACACACACACACACACACACACACATAAATAAAGGTATCTAGTGACTTTGTGGAGAGTGTATACTTCCCGGGTCTCACTCATATGCTTTGTGATGGCGAGGTAATGCCAGGGTATGACGCCGACGGAGTATGAGCGGCCACTCTTGCGGGACGTACAGCACCGGTAAGTCATCCTCGTATATAGCTGTTTGTGGACATAGAAAGCTGAACTGATGACGCACTACGAAGAAAGAAAAAAAAACTTCGCAACAGTGGATGTTTACGGTTCTGCAATCACGGTTATTTTGAAATCCGTTGTGGTCAAAACCCATCAGTTCGTGAGTTTAACTGCTAAAAGCGGTTATACACCGTTATATATAATTGAACGATAACCAAGAATCATTTTGGAATAACGATACAACACTGGGTTGCATACAATTTGACAGCGTAGGCAAGTTAACATCATCTCCCAAACCTACATCGACACAGCTCTTACAAACGTCCCAGCATGTCAGGCCCTCCAGATGCTGTTTGTTGTGTACTGTTTTGTGTTATGACCGAATCTGTTACGTGGCGACAAAAAGATTGTATTTTTAAACATCTCGCCGCCCAAGCACACACATTTGACTAATCTTTCGTAGGAGTTTTGGGCATTTCCAGGGGTAGTTTTATGACCCTGGTGGTAGTTGGACCCTTCTTCTGTACCCTGAACCTAAAAAACACTCATTAGAATCCAACAGATCTCCTTTCCCGCCTTTGGAAAGAATTGACATGGAGGGTGGAAGGGTCTGACAACACCGATCTGAGCCCCAGAAACACACATGGTTTATCTGATGTACTACTGTTACTGCCAAGTCCCATCAACACAGTTCTTTCGGCCACCACAGCACGGCAAGCTTTTGACATGCTGCTCTGTTGCTGTGATATGCTGTGATATCCTCGAGTATGGCACGTGGCGATACTATATATAAGAAACACATTGATTTCCTTTTGTGACCAAGACATCGTTATTTTCATTACTCTCGAGGCAAGACCAAAAAGGCCAAAAAAAAAAAAATAGTTGTACGTTGGTGTCCGAACTGCTTTTTCTTTCCCTCTTTCGTTTACCTTTATCTTATAGGAAACTTCACATCTGCCTTAAAGTGATCCATCGACTAAAGCATTATCTTTTCTGCACTGTAAAACATGCAATTTAGATTTCGACTGTCCAATGATTGAGTGGATATTCGACTTCTTCTGTGATATCTTGTTTATGTATTATTTTTCTATGCGTCCATAGGTGTGGTTTGCCGCAAGAACAGTGTGGTGTTGTGGTTGTAGTGCCCCGCTGTAACGGTCGGTGGGCCACATCCCCGTCTCGGCTGGGGCATCTCAAGGGTCTGGAGGGGCGGTGGCTGGCGCTGCGGGGTGCCATGGGAAGCCTCGGGGCACTGGCAGGCCTAGGCACAGGTCGTTTGTCTGAACACGTGGTGGCTGAGCTCCACGAAGACAAACACATCCTGCCCCTGAGCCGATCCGTCTGCGAACCGCGTGAGGATGAATGTTTGCGAATGTTCATTCATTTGGCAATCTGGAGGTCGATCTCATTCATATTTCCGCCGCAAACACTCTTCAGTTTACTTTTATCCCCTTCATATTTATCACTTCCGGCGAGCAATTGACGAGTAATAAGAGCTAAGCCATCACGATATAAGTGCAAGAACTACAAAACGAGGATATACTCTTGCATTCATATATACACCCTTTTATTACTCTAGCTTCATCATACAGCTGACAAGAAACCTGTCAAACATTTATGCTTCCTGTTATGTTAATGCTGATCTTTGTCTCGAGGAACCTGAGGCAGTGTGGTGGCATGGGCTGACGGAGGGCGAGGCGGCAAGGGCAAGCAGTAGCAAGGACGAGTGGAAGGAGCTGAAGTAAATGCTGACTGGGATGACTTGGAATGAGCGACGCTTAGCTAATTCCGGCGACACACACACACACACACACACACACACACACACACACACACACACACCAAATAAGGGAGAAAGTATCCGCTTCGCCTCAGCTCATTTCCGTCCTACGACAACCCACGCTTGAGCCTTCTCTCTCTCTCTCTCTCTCTCTCTCTCTCTCTCTCTCTCTCTCTCTCTCTCTCTCTCTCTCTCTCTCTCTCTCTCTCTCTCTCTCTCTCTCTCTCTCTCTCTCTCTCTCCCTGAAAATTATACATAAACGTTCCGGCGGACGTGGTGAATCTGTGTGTCTGTGTGTGCGTGTTCCGGCGACACCATTCGGGGACACAAGTTTTATCAGCTGGTGTGATTGGCGACAGTTGCTTTCATCAGTCTCTAGGTGGTAGTGGAACGTAATCTTTCATTTTCGTATATTAAGCAAAAGGTAACTTCTAACGGTCGTTGAATTAAAACAAATTATTTAATGTCTAAATAAAAGGAAACACCTTACTTTTTTTTCTTTGTGTCATACAGCATATAAGATGGTAATATCAAACTTCATCTGCTGAAGATCTTTTGACTCGCTGTACTCTCTGTCGGTAAATGACAAATTTCTAGATTTTTTTTTTGTCAAAGATGAAGGTAATTTATCTTATTCATCTCACGTGGTCACGAAACAGTTTTGTTCTTCATACTGTATAGATATAAATCAAATCTTAGTCTTTCCTTTGGACAAATGGACTGTACCTGCTCTAAGTCCTGCTTGAGTAGACGCAGCTACTGACACAAAGACCTCCCGAGGGTGCAGCGGTCCAAGTGCGGAAGTGTGTGAGGCGGAGTGACTGACGCTGCGCCGCGGACACCTGCCATTAATTAGTCAGCCACGTCAGGCAGCGTCACGAGTAGGAGACGTAAACAAGACTCATTACCGAGCCGACAGAAGACAACTCAGAATATAATGACGCCTCCACTACCACCACCACTACCACCACCACTACCACCACAACACTCGTCTTCACCAACACGCACACTTATGAACAGGCATCTTCCGTTTCCAAAGATATGACAGGACAAAAATAAGAAAACTAACATTGCATCAGTAGTAGTTGTGATGCTAATGATATGAAAAGACAAAAGTAGAACAGATACTAAAGTTACATTAAACAATATCAAGAAGGCGGATGATGATGATGATGATAAAGATGAGGTGAAGGAAAAGACGAAGAAGAACAAGAACAAGAGGATGAACAAAGAGATGAGGAACAGGAATAAGCAGGTAAGGACGAGGAGGAGGAGGTGGAGGACGAGAAAATATAATAAAAATGAGAAAGAGATGATGATGATGAGGAGGAGAAAAAGAAGATGACTATGAGGACGGAGAAGAGGAAGAAGAAAAGAAGATGAGTAAGAGGAAGCAAAATATAATAAAAGAAGAAGAAGAACTAAAAGAAGACGCAGGTGACGACGACGAAGAAGAAGAAAATGATGAATATAATGAAGAGAAGAAAGAAAAGCATCAGCCAGTCAATTCTTTATCATCACAAAGTCCTGCAAACGGAGAGGAGAAAGAAGCAGCACCAACCAGTCAATCTTCTTCATCACCGCGTCCTGCAGATCATCGCCACACGTGACGCCGAGAACGAGACGGACAACACAAAGCAACATTCTCTATTTCAGGTGTATCCAGGAGCTTTTTGACCCTCTGTAGCGGGAGTCAGAAAATTTTCCCCCAACAACAGAATATTCGCCAAAAGGGATGAATGCGCGAGGAGTTTTATTTCCTCCGTTGTTGTTGTTGGGGCTCGCCGGCTTCTCCCCCCCTTCGCGTCGCTGGCCGGAGGGGGACGGCGGCCACCCCAGCGCGAGGCCTAACGAGGGACGGGAGGATGTAACCCCTTCGCTGGCCGGCCTCACAAAATGGCGGCGCGGCTACCCGGGCGTCCAGCGGCTGGCCAGCAAGACCGTCACCGGCGGAGGGAAACACCGACACACAAAGAACCGCCGTGCTACATCACATTCTGGCACCCAAAAACCCTGGGCTTGGGGTCTTAGCACGGCCGCGTCCATGGTCGAGGAGAGGCAACACCTACAAAGCTTGCATTACTTGGGCATTCTTTGTCACCGTGTAGTCAGCACTGCCACTATGTATGATACAGCGATTTAGCAGCGAACACTTATTTCCCGGGCAAAGGTGAGGAAATACACGTCTTGCCGCTGGATTTTCACAGAGAAGCACTGAAGAATTCACTGTCTTTTCGTGTTGGCCTGTCAAGAGGACACCGGTGACCACAATGAAAAGATGTATAGCAAATATTTCTTTCACTTGCTTATTCATTTCCAGGGTAAAAACAACGCTGGAAGCCATGCCTATATGCAAGGTGGCAGAAACACAACTTGATGGGCACCTCTTGTTTTTGCAACTTTTTTCATTTCATAATGGAGTCGCTTGACGCACACGTATAAAAAAAGGAGCCAAAAGATATTTATCTAATCAATTCTCTTTTCGTTGATGCCTCTCAAGTGCCTTTATTTATTTATAAACTAAAAAAAATTCAGCAGTGAAAAAACGTTGCTAAAAATTTCAATGCAACTAAAAGTGACAGGAATGACTTCGAAAAACACTAAAAGGTAGTCACGATTAGTTCGTATGTAAGGCTGCACTCCTTTGGTGGAGAAGCTTACACACCACAAAGCTCATATTCACAATGGCTGAATATTTCTAGTACTTATCGTATCTAGTGTTTATCGTACTGCAGTATTTATCGTGTCTTATTTAATTTATTGCTTATGTTTTTTGTCTTCTTTTGTTTCTGAATGCTAAACACTGTGTTTCATATCCTCACTATAGTGCTCCATGCCCTGCAAGGTACCAGAGACACTCGAGGGGTATATGTTCTTAGACACCATGCCTACCGTTGTACCATATTAAACTTGAAATCTATCCCAAGTGACCCATTATTACCGTGCCGTGCTAAACATGTGTCGCTGAGATGTCACAACACTCCTGCTGCTGCCCCGTGGTTCTCCGTGGCTACGGGCACCGCCGGGGCCGAGGAGGTGGCACCCATACACTGGCACGCCTCTCAAGTGACTCACTCGTACAACCTCCCGTGTGTGTATATATAACTATCATCAAGTCCGTTTGCTAATGATATTTCCATGCTGGTCCGAGCGGTGGGTATCCTGGGTACTATTTGTCCCTTCCCACCACCACCACCCCCTTGGCCTCGCAGAGCAGACGCTAATGAGGCTGTTTACTGCTTTGGCTCAGGTTCTCGAGGCCCTGAAGGCAAGGAAGTGCGACGGGCCAGCTCATCATTATGGCCTACCGCCTCCTAGCAGCACGTTATCAGCATCACTGTGTTGTTAGTGTCGCAAACAGCACTTACTTAACAAAATTACCAACTCGTATTCACTAAGGGAGCAGCAGGGCAGCATGATGGAGGTTAAAAATAGTGATCCGAGCCATAAAATACCAGAAGGCAAATATAATTATAGGTGATTTCCCAAGATGATCGGCGAAAAATACACAACCACACGCATTTTCTTCCAAGGCGCCGACCCGCCCGTATCGGTGTGGCGGACAGAAAATGGGCTGCTAATGTCACAATTATAGGGGAAACTGATCAAATATTCGCGTCGGCAAAAAGTAGCACCACCTTCCCCTGGGCGGGTTCCTCCCCAGCCCGTAGTGGCCAGCGAGCACCAGCATGGGTCTGCCAGGAATGCCCGGTATTTCCTGATCAACAGTTAGCCTGGGCGGTGTTGTCAAAATACTGCCTAAAACAATAAATCAAGGAAGATGGTGAAGCGAAAAAAGGGGTTTTGAACCATGCCACGCATTACTAGACGTGTTAACTCACACCTTCACAATCGTTAATTGATCTCACCTCACTTCCGCACAGAGACTAATCACTTCCTCTCTTGAAAATGTTACAGTAAAGTTTGCCGGTCACTCTTCTCGGCAAAAGGAAGTGTCACAACAATAAGAAAAAGATAAGTATCGACCATAATTGTAGCTTATATAAAACGGAGAAAGGAAAACTAGTTGTTATAATAATCACATGTGCGAAAGCCAATTTCATTACACGTCATAGTTCTGGGTTTCTTTTGATGCTATATACGAAACCAACTTAGAAAGACATACTGAAGGCCTACGATGAAATAGAAATATAGGCAGAGAGAACTAACGAATCGATGGCATATTCTTGAAGCACTCTAAAAGTCTTGACACTGCTACAAGGAACTATCAACGAGCCACCTCAACCCCGTCACGACGTACTTTAGGCCTTCACGAAGCACCACTCTTACCGCCAACACTTCAGACTCCCAAGGTGGTGGTGGTGGTGGTGTAGATGGCTGTGGTGGCGTTAGAGAAGGTGATACCGTTTCTATTATCGATGACACAGCATAAGGTTCGACTCTCTCTCTCTCTCTCTCTCTCTCTCTCTCTCTCTCTCTCTCTCTCTCTCTCTCTAATGGGCCCTGCTTCCTGTGGTCACGGTGGCTGTAATGACTGTCCGGCACCTGCTTTATGTGAGCAAAAAAACCTGGCTATTTCCTGCTTTGATTACCTGTGTGTGTGTGTGTGTGTGTGTGTGTGTGTGTGTGTGTGTGTGTGTGTGTGTGTGTGTGTGTGTTCTTCAGTTGTATCGTGAGCAAAGTCGTTTCGTATACCTGTAAAGCACCTTGACTAAGCGATAATTATCCGTCATCACCTGTATAATGCTCACCTTCAGTCCGCGTATAGAGCGAACACGTACGCATCAGGTATAGCGTCGGACCGTACGTATGAGGGAGGAAAAGTATAACATGTCGAAGAGTACCGTAAGGGAGTGATTTTTTTTTTTTTTTTTTTTTTTAATGAGCGGGTTGGTGGGTGCACGTCTCGGGTGAAAAATGTGACCCCCTTTGTGTGTGTGTGTGTGTTTGTGTGTGTGTGTGTGTGTGTGTGTGTGTGTGTGTGTGTGTGTGTGTGTGTGTGTGTATGTGTGTGTGTGTTAAAACGAGGCCTACCGCTACACTAACCATCACCATCACCTCACCGTTAGTCATTACACACACACACACACACACACACGCATACACACACACATACACACACAAAGGGGGTCACATTTTTCACCCGAGACGTGCACCCATTAAAAAAAAAAAAAAAAAAACAGTATGTCCAGAGTAAAAAAGTGCATAAAACAGGGCACACACACACACACACACACACACACACACACACACACACACACACACACATGACTTCGCCTAACAACACAACATACTCAGTTCATATATTAATGCACCGAGGTTCTCAAGGCGTTTCCTGCACCAAGGCGATTATAATTAGGCGATTCAAGGTTACTCCAATCTTAGAACCTCAACTCCACCGGACATCGATAGTTTAGCACACAAGCACACTCACACACATGCTGTATAAAAAACGAGTTCACCCAGAAGCTGAGCGCGCGATAGAAGAAAATACGCAGTAAGTATCTGTCTGGTGAGAAATTGCAGAGGTGTCAATGTAATTTAGCGCAATGAGGCAGTCAGTGTAGCAAGACGCGGTTTCGAGACAGGAAATCCAACTAGCACCAAATATAGCACTCAGCTGTCGGCTTCGTTCACCCCACGCAGCCAGTACCGCCACTCACACTATATAATGATGACTGAGAGACAAGACAAGTACTAGGAGGCTTAGCGCCGCTACTCACGCTAATATTGAGGTGAGTAGGTACTAAGAGCTGGGAGTACACCACCCGCTGCTTGCTTCAATTTGAGCTGCACTGGTAAAGATGATGGATGGGTTTATTATGTGCTCTCCCACCGTTATTGAAGACCAGCAGGCAAAAGAGGAGTGCAAGTAATTGAAGGATAATAAAGCAGGTGGTACAACACTGCATAGGTAATAGTGACGGATTTATATTAATGATGTTGTTTTCTTTCTCTACAAAATCCCTAAGAGCGAGAACAACCGTGATAACCCTATGAAGCAACGCACAGGTAGCGACATTATACCTAATTTTACCTTTGCAAACTCAGCACATAAACAGGAAGCCTTTTTTTTTTTCTTTCTTATCGCCCTCCTGTTCCGATGTTTGAAGTTAAAAATGAGCTGTCTTTCTGTACCTCATTCTACGTTCGAAAACTTAATATATTCAGTGTAAGCCGCAGGTCTTCCTTGTCTCCCTCCCATAGCAGTGCCTCTCGATAAGCATGGGCAGCGCATTACTCGAACTCTCCACCGCCCGGTAATATCACTCCCGTAGAATCGAGAGCTGCAGCGACAGGATGAGCATCGTTAGGCGTCGTATTGGTGGTACTTTGCGATACGTATTCCTCCCTTATTACGGAGCTCGCTGGGACGACACGAATAAGCAGCGGTGGTGATGGTAGCAGCGGCAGTGGAGGTGGTGGTGGAGGTGGATGCAGTGTAGCGAATCGAGGAGCGTCCCAGTCTTGCTTTATTCAGAGTTTCCGGGGAGTAAATGACCGGTGGTGTTTGAGTGTCAGTACGTAGTGTTCCTCCATGCACCTCCGCCTCCGTCCGTTCACGCTGACACTGTGGGCCGTGACGTGAAGGAGCATAGAGGACGGGACTAAAAAGGGTAAGAACACGTCCCGGTGAATCGTTGCTTATTTCCTCTTCTCGTCCCGTCAGCGATAAAAGGCAAAGCGAAATAATGTAATGTATGCTTGGGGTTGAAAGGCGGAGGGAAAAAAGGTGTAACGACAAGCTTATGACATCTGTTCTCGCAAGGTATAATGAGCGAGCTAAAACGACCACACAGAGTCACACACGCAGACCCCCCCCTCCACCCCCCCCCCACACTTTCGAAATAATATACAACTGCAAAAGCTCGAACACCATAATTAAGACTTCCACGTCACAAGTCACTATATTTAAACTATCGCCGGACTACCTTGCTGCTTCTGTGCCTTCATCATGACACCTGGCCTCTCGAGACAACCTTTTTTTTCTTTATTCCTGGAGGTGAGGATATACTAATACGTCTACCTATAAGTACTCATGATCATAGCTTTCTACAAATAATTATCTAAGAAACTCAGTACCGTTTTGAAGTTCCGATGAGCTTAGAGAGCAAATATAATTACACCCTTAGTGACATATCATGAGAAAATATATACAGCATTACAGAAAAATACCTCCTCAGCATTTAGACTCCTTATCAACCAGCAGCAAAGTGTAACAGTATCCACCACCCCCATAAAAAGCATCAAGGCTCGACTCAATAGCACAAACCCCAGACTAAGCACTCAGAGCCCAGTCTAAATAGCACAGCTTCATCTCTCCTAATGCTCAATGTTGCAGCACTCGACCCACACCTACCCAGCACGCCAGCACTCAGCCTCTGCCCACGGTGCTGGCAGGAAATAGCGTGTCGGAGGAGATAAAGACAATGTACCGGATAAGTAACCAGAGAAAAATAGCAAAGCAGAACGTAACTTGTTTCCTGAGGTACGTATGTTGTGTGTGTGTGTGTGTGTGTGTGTGTGTGTGTGTGTGTGTGTGTGTGTGTGTGTGTGTGTGTGTGTGTGTGTGTGTGTGTGTGTGTGTGTTTTTTTTTTGTGTGTGTGTGCTAGCGACGTTCGGCGGAAGTTCTTGTGGTCAGTAAGCAGGAAACAGTCGAAGCAACTCAATGATCGAGAGCAAAATGAACAACTTTGTGAATCGATTCATGAAACGATAACGTAGATAACAATATTGAATTGGAAGATGAAAACGAACAAAAAATCGTACAACAAAGGAAATGCGATTATTCGGTACAAAGACGCAATATAACAAGTTTGGATAATGGTCTCATCAGAAGTAGAGAAAAGAAGGACCAAAATGAATGAACTAAGACTAGGATGTGCGAGTTCATTCACCCACAAAAATAATGCTCGCAGTTTTAACAACGTGGAAATACATTATCCGCCAAAAGAAAGAACAATCAGCAGGAAAACCAAACTTGAAACAGATAAAAAAGGAAACCGTGCGCAAGCCTTGTTCATAGGAAAATAAATAATTAATATAACCTACAAGAAAAAGAAAGTGTAGGCGCGAAGAAAGTTTATGTTACAAACAAATGGAAAAATACAATAAAGTTTACACAACAAGATAAGAGTGAACTACCAATGATATCAGGTAGAATTTTAGGAGTTGGGAAAGTAGAAAGAGACTGCCATTGGTATATAAAAGTTTCGGTAAGATAAAGTTCAAGATACGGCGATGCGAGGTAAGGCAAGGTAAAGTAAGGTATGGTGGGGTAGGTTAGGGTAGGTAAGGTTAAGGTAAGGTTAGGTGAGGTAGGGCAGTTTTTTATAAAGTATGTAACGTGAAGAAAGAAGTAAGGCAAGATTAGATAAAGTAGTGAAAAGCAGACTAAGGTACTACAAACTTAAGAAGGGAAAGGCAAGGTAAGGTAAAGTAAGGAAAAGTAGGCAAAGGTATACTACAAGGTAAATAATTTTCTAGAGGTAAGGAAGATAAGAAGGTAAAGGAAAGGTAAGGTAAGGTAAAGAAGTGAACGCAGGCAAAGGCATAATAGGGTTAGGAACTCTTAGAGGTAAGGAAGACACAGTAAGGTAAGGTTCCCAAGGGCCGCTGCGACGCATTCTGACGCACAGGAAACCCACGTGTTAGGCGGCGGTGTCTCCCGCGAGCAATAATTAACCTCTGACACGCACGATCACGGGCGCGCCAGGGACCAGCCAGGACCTGCAGACCCCAAGCTGAGGCGCAGCGGGGCGGGGCAAGGCGGGACGCTGCTCAAGGAGTCACGCGGGGCGGAAGACGAATTCGCAAGACGGCGGGAGGGTGGATGAGGACGGAGCCAATGACAGTGCTGCATTAGAGGAGTGGAAGGAAATAAAAAGGCAATGACCACGTGCTTGTTGTACGGGGATGAATGTATGGGCGGGCCTTAGCTTCTGAGGTGCTACTTCCTCCTTCTTATTCTTCATTCTTTACTTCTGATCAGTTGCTGCCGACTCTTGTTCCTGTTACAGTGGTGTTACGAGGCACCGGATTCTTTGGTGGCGTGAAGCTGTTGCGACGGCGTGAATGTAGCGGTTTACACACGAAGAATGGGAAAAAGGTATCTACTCATCGGACGTGGTTGCTTCAGGTGGGTATGAGCGTCAGTAACCCAGGGGCGGCAAGGAGGAGGTTAGGTAAACAATCACCTGCGTTAAGGCGTCAATTCCTACCCCGTGACTGTGCCCATCGCCCCGGGGGTCGTCTTTAGCCGGAGAGGTCGTGTCCACTGGCGACTAAACAATGGGGAAGGAGGAGATGAAGAAGGAGGAGGAGGAGGAGGATAAGGTGACGGTGGTGGTGGAGGAGGAGGAGGAAGAGGAGGAGGAGAAGGTGGAGGGGATACCCGCCTAATTACAGTCCCCGAAAAAACACTGAAAATTGGTACCCTTGGCCGACAGAGCGACCGCTTCCACGACAACAACACGAGGCCGCAGCGAGGGCACTTTTCCGCCTACCGAACCTGTAATCAATCGTTTTCCCAGGTAAACTTTTCCATTAGCATGCACCGGGAGGCCCACGACGAGGCCGCGACGTGTCAATTCCTCTGTTAAGTACCTCCGTCACTCTCCGATAAGTTGTCCCTAATCAGCAGGAAAACGCTAATTACCGGGACAGGATAATTGTGGCTGCGGCGTGGCGTGGCCCAGGGCGAGGTCCCGGGGCCGCAGCACAAAGCATAGGAGGAGGAGGATGACCCTGGAGGAGGATGGGGGTGAAGTTGAGGAGGAGAAGGAGGAGGGGAGGCGAAGTATGTATAAGCCAGGCGCTGCCGACGGGATGGCTCAAGATTATAGTGTGGTTACGGATGGCCCTGGGATGACCAATTTTCCTCGCTTCCTATGTGTACTGGCTGGCTAGGACAGGGAGGGAGAGAGGGAGAGACAGAGGGAGGGAGGAGGTGGGTGGATGGGAAAGACGTCGACGATTCATGCAAGGAAGGAAAATATTAACTTATACTAGAAGCGTGAGGAAGAGAAGGAGGAGGAGGAGGATGTAAAGAAGGACGAACAAAATAAATATAATACAACGAGAGATATAGAAAAAAACAACAACACAGCAAACAGGTTCGACAGAAAACGACAGATAATAATCGACCAAGGATGTCAGTAAGTAAGTAAGTAAGTAGTTCGGTGATGAAGGAGAGGCAAGAGAAGACGAGAGGCACCATGAGAGAGGAAGCGGACCGGATGACTCATGAATCCTGCAGCAGCACCGTGAACGCGACATCTAAGCGTGGAAAAGTAGCGAGGCCGAATCAAATACCGAATAATCTTGCAGTGTAAAATTTCGAGTATATTGCAGAGAGGGGGCAAGGCTGAGGAAGACACGAGGAGAAGTTAAAGCAGCCAAAGAAGAAAGGAAAAAAGAGCTTGAGAAAAATAATACGGAAGAAAAAAGGAATAGAAAGAGGAAAGACTGATATGGTGATGAAGAACAAGAATAGCAAAAAAGGTGGTGGACGGGCAGGTAAAGAGAGAGAGGCCAAACCAAAGAAGAAAGGGAGAGAATAAGACAAAAATAAGAACGAAGAAAAAGGAAGACGGGATAATATGGTGATAAAGGACATGAGTAGCAGCAAACAAGGCGGTGGATAGACAGGTGAAGAGAGAAAGGAAAAAAAAAAAAAGGAAAGGATAATCAGAAAAAGAAAAAAATAATGTGAAAGAAAAAGGAAACGAAAGAAGAAGACGGAATAATATGGTGATGAAAGACGTGAATAGCGAACAAGGCGGCGGATAGGCAGGCGAAGAGATGGATGGAAGGGCTGACGGGAAGGTGTGTTTGCGGTGAGTGCGGTGAGGTCGCAGGTATGGAAGCGGGCAGGTAAGTGGGCAGGCTGTGGGCAGGGAAGTACGAGTGAGCGGGAAGGTGGTTAGGCCAGGTGGCAGAAAGGTAGGTAGGTAGGTTTCCTCAAAGTTGCTTTTTGTGGCTCTTTCTTATTCCCAAATTACATGGAATAAATGGGAAAATGTTCGCAAATGAAGGAAACCACTACCGAACAAAAATATGAGGGTTTCTGTTTTCTTCAAGTAACTATAATTTATTTTAATTTGTTGAAATATGAAAACTTGAAATTATCTGAGCAACTCCTCATTTACTAAAAAAAAACACTTTCATGTAACTGGAAAGATGGCAGATAAAAACAAATAAAGATATACAGAACATATATTTGAATAACCTCCTGAATCGAAAGATAAATACATGTAAAAAAGCATCTAAGTGAATACCTAAACAAAAGCCCTTAAGCACCACATCTCGAAAACTTAAAAATCGAAGAGACGAGAAGAACAAACGCCGAGACGCCTAGCTCGTTCTTGTCATACCCTGCTCTCCCCTGCTCTGCCTTGCCCTGCCTTGCCCTCTGATAACCCATGCCAAGACCTCCCTGCCTTTTCTGCTGTGATGTACCCTGTCTAATGTGTTCAGCTTGTCATGCCCGCCTCTTCCCTATTCTGTTTAGCGCTGCCTTCCTTTGCTTTTCCTTCAGTCCAACACAATGAAGGTCTTTGAGGCGCAGCGCTGAAGGCAGAGTCTCGGAGGGCGCCTCGGTAGCCTTCACCTTCACCTCCCGCGGCGTGTGATCGGCGGCGTTGCGTGCAGCGTCTCCATAATGAGCGCTGGGCAAGGGTGAAGGTCAGGCGGCGAGTGGCAGCGCGTCGCGAAGTGGCGGAGGAAGACGTGGAAGGGGCGGCGGAGGAGGCAGAGGTGGAGTGGTTGGTGATAGTTTTGGGAGGAGGAATAATGGAGGAGGAGGAGGAGGAGTGGCTGTGAAGTCGAGGTGAGGTGAGAAGGAAAATGTGGAAGGAGTGAAGTAGGAGGAGGTGGAGTGAAGGGGGAGAGGTGAAGGAGTGAAGGAGGAAGAGGTGAAGAAGGTTTTGGAGAGGTGAAGATGGTTTTGGAAGGAGGGATAATAGAGGAGGAGGAAGAGGAGTGGGGTGTGAAGGGTAGTAGAGAAGGAGGGAGGAACTTACTAATGGTGATGGTGTGAAGAACAGGCAGAACACGAGGATAAGTAGTGAGAGAAGGTGGAGGGAGGGGGGGGAGGGAGAGGGTGGTGGAAAGAACTGAAGTGATGGTGAAAGGAAGAAGAAAAAAACAAGAAGAAAGAGTTAGGAGAGATGGACTAGGGTGTAATGGGTAATGATGGAGGAGGAGGAGGAGGAAGAGGAGGAGGAGGAGGGGTTAGTCAGTGCATGGTGGTGAAGGGACGAAGAAGAAGGAAAGAGTGGATAGAGGAGGTGAAGAGGAGATGGTGGAGGAGGAGGAAGAGATAGAAGAAGTGGAAGGGAGGCGGGGTAGGAAGAAGAGATTGAGGAGGTGGAGGAGGAAGAAGAAGAAGAAGAGGGTAGTGGCAGTGGTGGTGATTTAGGAGTTTCAGAGTGACAGTGCTAGAAATGATGGTGGCCATGCTAATTATAATGATGACAGGAAGGAGGAGGAGGAGGAGGAGGAGGAGGAGGAGGAGGAGGAGGAGCTTGAATGATAGAGGTAGTGGTGTTGGTGGTTATGCTACTTACTATCATGACAGAAAAGATGAGGGTAAGAAGGAGAAGGAGATCGAGGAGGAGGAGGAGGAGGAGGAGGAAAAGAAGAATGAAGGTGGCAGTAATGACGATGAAGAAGAAGAAGAAGAGGAAGAGGAAGAGGAAGAGGAGGAGGAGGAGGAAGGAGGAAGATGAGGAGGATGGGGAGGTAAAAAAACAGAGTAGAATGAGAAGGAAAAATATAATATGGAAGATTGAGAGCATGAGGAGGGGAAAGAAGAAGAGTAGGAGGAAGAGCGAGAAGAAGAGGAGGAGATGAGAAGGAGGAGGAGAAGGAGAAAGAGGAGAAGGAGGAGGAGGAGGAGAAAGAGTAGTAGCAGTAGGAGGAGGAGGAGGAGGAGGAGGAAGAGATAAAAAAAAAGTAGAATGAGAAGGAAAAAGAATATGGAAGCTGAGGAACATGAGGAGGAGGAGGAGGAGGAGGAGGAGGAGGAGGAGCTAGTGGTAAGGTTGGTTCTACTAATTACGGTGGTGACAGGAAAGAGAAGGAGAAGACGGAGGAGGAAGAAAAGGAGGAGAAGGAAGACGACAGTAATGGAGGTAATGCTGATAACAATATTTATTGATGGTGATTAAAAGAGGAAGAGGAGGAGCAGGAGGAAGATGAGGAAGAGGAAGAGGAGGAGTAAGATGTGTACAAGGAGGCTGAATTGATACACCCGCGCGCATACGTACACACACACACACACACACACACACACACACACACACACACACACAACCCCCCCCCTAAAAATAACGCACACACATACACATTAACTTACACATAGCTGGAAAATATATATAAAAAAATAACGATTAAGTAAAAACGAAATGAAAAACCGATCACGATTGAAGACATTGACAAAGCCGTAACATCAATAACCTTCAAATAGATCCATTACGCCTCATAAACCTCAATAACACACCTGAGCATAGACATTAGGCATTCTTATCTTCCACGCAGGTGCATCGAAGGAAGGCGTCCGTAATTCAGAAGCTAGAGAGATAAAGAGAGAGAGAGGAAGGCTACCTGAGTCCCGATTAATAGGTTTGAAAAGGTAAGTTCTGGGTTCAGGGGATAAATTTGGGTAGCAGAGGAACCAGTAGCAGAGGTAGTAAAGACGTAGCAGTAGTTGTAGTAGTAACGGGAGCAGTTGTTGTTATTGTAGAAGTATTAATGGTTGCAGTAGGAGGAGCAGCAGGACTTGAAGATTTTTATACTTAACAAGGAGAGATTTTTCACTGTTAGTTTCTGTGATGAGGTTTATTAGTTGTCAAATAGAAGACAGAAGGAAAAATGATAGTAGTAGTAGTAGTAGTAGTAGTAGTAGTAGTAGTAACCGTAGAAGCAGAGGAAGGGGCATTAGCCATAGGATCAGCAGCAGCGTGGAGGAATCATCAAGGCGAAGGGAGGGTTTGGTGTGCACGAAACAAAGGATTATGCACGGTACAGCTGCTGCTTGAACGCCTTGACGCACAGGAAACACGCCATCAAGCCGTCACTCCTCGGTACTTTGCTGGGTTGCCGGGAATGGGCCGAACCAACCCACCTCACCTACCCACCCACCCACCGACCTAACCAACTACCCACCCACCCACCGACCTAACCAACTACCCACCCAACCCACCCACCACCGACCCACCTACCGACCTAACCAAATACCCACCCAACCCACCTCACCTACCCACCCACCCACCGACCTAACCAACTACCCACCCACCACCGACCCGCCTACCGACCTAACCACCGATCCCTGAACAGACATCTCACCTACCGACCGTTCTTGAGCCTATCGCCACTTCAGTCACTATCATTACAACAATAACTACCTCTATTTGAGCTATTGATGCAGTTGCTACTACCACAATCAATGCCTTTACTCCTACCACCATTACAACCTATCATGAAATACTATTCTTACCAACATCACGGTAGAATATTACAACCTATTAGACCACTACCACCACCGCCACCACCTCCATCATTATTTCATCACACCAATCTATCTTCTCATCATTTCAGCCATTCTCGCGTGAAAACTCTCGCTATCTTTCTGTCTCATCTTCGCTAAATGTAAGAAAAATATCATGAGGACGAGAAAAGTGCGTTCCAGGGTCATCACAGATTGCTAGCAATTGTGTAAATGAGCCAGGTGGTAATGGAGATAAATGACCACGTAAAGACTTCGAGACGAGGCATTTTCCGCGTGTTGGACGCCTGATGGACACGCGAGACAGCCTTGCCTCTGTCCAGCCAGTCGGTCGGTCGGGCAGGCAAGCAAAACTGTCAGCACCAAGATGGCCGCCGCCTATGACGTCACGGAAGGCGAGGGAGAGGGTGGCGGCGGCGGAGGGATAGAGGGACAGGATGCTGCTCGAGCCTCTTCCTCCTCCTGCTGGTGCTGCTGCTGGTGATTCATGTGATCGTCCTGTTTGTGTTTGTGGGGGCGGCGGCGGAGGAGGAACAGAGAGACAGGATGCTGCCCTGAGCCTCCTTATGCTGCTGATGCTGGTGTTGCCTTGTGGTGGACACCTCGAAGGAATTTGCAAAAGGTAGCAGTAATGGACACCACCTCGGCACATATGATTAGGGCGCATGAAAACAGGCGGATATATAGTGATGCTACTACTTCTACTACTTCTAATAATAATAAGAAAATAATAATGGTACGCAAAATTATAATATAGTGCTAACGAACGGTAATATTTTTAATTTTTCATTCGAGGTATAGTTCAAGTGAGAATAACGAAATGATGGGAGCAAAATATGCCAACACACGCATTTTACTGACGCTCCAGAAAGAAACATATAAATCCATCTAACACAAAACTAATATATGGCAGTCTTTTTTTTTATTTTTTATTTTTTTTTAGCAGCAGCACAACAGACGAGGCGGCGCAGGAATATCTTGCAGCAGGACCCGAACAGAGAAGCAGTGAACTTGCCTAGACTAAGAAAGTATTTAATTTTCATTCTCAACAACGAACTCCCAGAAGCCTTGGCAGATAATTATGTACTACGAGGAAGAAGAGAGCCACCTGGTGTCGTGCGCCCCTGCCTCCCACCACATTCAAACTTGCTGTTCCTTAATAAAATGACTGACAATGTGACTACTTTTTGTGCTCATCTCGCAAATATGGCTTGGTCTCCCAGACATCCATGGCTAATACTTCAACCACTCTGTTCCTCTCAAAGAATGGTCCTAATGTTTATATCTTTAATCAATGTCACAACAAAACCTCAATCTTTATTTATGTTAACCTGTAACAAGCTATTTTTTTAAGTTCAATAATTTATTTCCGAAAGATTGAATTTTTAGTAAATGTCATAAAGCAAATCTTGAGACTCTGATGAATGCATACATCACATTTTTTTACGGATGACTTTTCTGTTGTTACCATACTCCTACTATTACAACAACAGCAGCGACTAATATTACTACCACCTCAACATTGGCTACGAAGACTGAATCCAGAGACAAGGCTGTTTAGCATATACTGTCTCTCTTATTTTTACCTTTCCGTGTCATCATTTCCTCTTCATGGTGTCTTATCGTTGAATGGCCATCTTTTTCTTAGCTCGATCACATCGCGATATATTCTTCTCATTCGTGTCTGTGAAGGATGCGTGTGTAGACCAATATTTTTCAAGACGCCACGTCAAAAGATATTCAATTGTCTTTTTTCCGAAAACGTTGATTACGAGGCTAATCATATAGCTTGAATAAAAACAGACATTAATGTAAGTCTCGTGGAGGGATGTATAATTAGCCTGTCATTTCAAACGGTGGGTAATGATACACTGATTTTACCTTCAGATACTTAGTGCCGCTCAGATCTCTCAGCTGCCTCTTTTTCGTCTGACAGTTTCAACCTCTAATTTGAATGGACAGCTCAAAAATAAAACACATGCAGCCCACAACGTGATCGGGAGTGGCTGTGGAGTTAATTTTACCACCTGACGGGAGGATCTGATGGACTCGCTCGGCTATTTTTGCCTCGTGAATGATTTGCAGCCTGACGAACTTCCTGAAACTTGTCGCTTTTACGTCACGTGGGATTATTACGCAGAGCAGGTGACACGAGGCAAACGTTACTTATGTCTTTGAATTATTGTCTTGGGGCAGTGGGAGGAAACGCGGAAACACGAGACAAACGTTGCTTATGTCTTTGAATTACTACAATATATACAGAAAACTAGACGAACAGCAAGTGATAAAAGTGCATAATCTGCTTGTGATTGGAGATTGAGATAATATTGGCAAGTGAGAGGCGAGGAAAGTTATTAAAATTCGTAGTCACTAATATTCTTAGGAAATAACAGCACGAAGAGGAAAGAGTTCGTTCAGTAAAAGGTGAGAAGAAAAAATTCCTTACCTTCCGTGAAAATATAATGAAGCCAATATCAGATGACGGAAGAGAAAAATAAATAAATATAAGACGTCATTCTTGTGAAACACCAAAGCAGAGGCAAATAAAATCAATAGCTTAGATTATTCCTATCGACTTTTTATTTCCTTCAACTCGTGACATTAGACAAAGAGGGGGAGATGAAATACCAGCAAGTGCGGGATAGAAAGAAAGCTGACAATATTGCTAACTTGATAATATTCGTAGGAAACAGCAGGACAACGAAAGAAAAGTTAATGTAATAAAAGTGACCAGAGTAAGAAAGCCCCTGATGGCCGAGTGAAAAGAAAATGAAGCAGCGGCGGCAAAATCGAAATAAAAACCAGCGACAGGTTACAAGAAAGAGCCAAAGTTTTGATGATTCTTTTTCGACCTTTTATTTCGTCGACTTGAAACATGAGACAAAGAGTTTATAATATTTTCACTTACTTTTTCTCTATCTTTAAATACCACACTAACTCTCACCTTCTCATGATGAAAACTTAGAGAAAATGAAGGAAAGAAGCTATAGAATACTTTATATTTTTTGCGATGTGCCATAAAAATTCTATACTCTTTTAAACTCTAGCCTTTTCCACTCATTTCAAGCCTATCATCATTTTTTTTCCTTTTTAACTATACACAATAAGTAATGACATGTCGCAACAAACACGCACAAACAAAATAGTAAAAAAAAATCTCACAGCCACATCTGAGAACCCCCACCGTAGACCTAAGCTGTAGGAAGCATTCACACTTCATTAAGGAGAAAAAAACATCGCTACACCTCATCACTCTCTCGTCTGCCTGAGCCTCGTCTGTCGGCGTGTTAGCAGCGTGGAGAAACACGTGGATGCCTGGCCGGGGCTTAGCGCTCACGAGAAGGCATTACGGAAGTTGGTGAGTCGTGCCGGGCTGGTCACGGCCACCACACGTCAGCGGCTCCCGGAATAGCATTATACCGTCCGGGGCTATAAATACACCCGTAGCAGCGGCGTGTCTTTGCTAAGCTTCCAGGAATAGGGTGACGCAAGCATGACGTGGACGTGACGTGGGCCAGACATGTAGGTGCCGAGTTCCTGTGACCACAATCTCATTACCGCCCCCGATGTGTTGAGTTTGGAGGCGAGTTGATGTGTCGAGGGGTTTCACATGAGCTGATTCTGCTGTCACTTGGGGGATTCTGCTTATAGAGAGGCCTCCCGGGTGTGTTATACAAGGGTGGGGAAGAGGAAGAGGAGGAAGAGGAGGGAGAGGAACAGGAGGAAGAGGAGGAGGCAGCTAAGTTCGGGAAGCTCATTATTAGGCTTGTGTGGCAGAGAGGCGAGGAAGGTTTGAGCGTGGAAGATGTGAAGACGAAGCAAGTTAGGAGTGAAGGCCGCTAAACAAATATTAATTATTGCGGAAGATAAAACCGAGATACGAAAACCGGCAACGGAAATGGGAGACACGAAATTGAGAGAGAGAAAAAAAAGCGATACCACAAATACAACAGTCTTGAATATGCGACAGAAAGTTGAGGACGAAGATCGAGTTACATTAAGATGAATCATGCAACGTTTTGTTTTTACCCGAGGATAAAGTTCACAAATTTCGCTGAATATGCATTTTTACGAACGAAACTGATACAGACACAAATACGGACCACAGCCAACAACGTAATAATATGTAATGATCCAAACACATTACTCGCTGATCTAAAATTATATAAAAACAACTACTGAACTTCGACATCACAAAAGAAGGCAAATTACTGCTTAAAGGCCCAATAAACCACGATTTATTTTAGTCAATGGCGACGGTAGGCTTTCTTGATGACACAGGCATTTTTTAAAGAGGCGCCATCTTGCCGTTCATGCTGTCCCCCGGAGATCATTATATTAATCCTCCTTAGAGAGTTAATCTAGAGTCCGGGTTGATAGGTGGTCTTCAGGACAGCAACGTGCAAATACAACATTCATCAGCTCGATCCAAATATTCTTTTCTGCACGCCTCCGTCCGCGTGCCTGACCTTCGAGCCCCGGCACGTGAGCCTCGATGGATGGTCTGCTTGATTGGCTTCTTCAAGGGGCGCTTGTTGCAGGCGCCTCGCGGGGGTCAGGGCGGCGGCGGTGACCTTATAGTATATTCAGGCCACAATGCGCCCCTCGGGGAACAGCCGCTGTGTCACCCGAGAAACAAGACATGCACTGGATGTTTTCGCTGCCTCTCACCCTCCCAGGACAGGCATTGCTGCTCTCTCGGCCCCTCTCCGGAACCTTTGCCTCTGCTCTCTGTCTACTTGCCTGCTTGCTTGCCTGCTTGCCTGCCCGCTTGCCTATTTGCCTATCTGGTTATCTGCTTATGAAATGATTAAATGTTGTGGTGGAGGATAGCAGGATATCAAGTGCATAAGGAACGAAGTTATACACTTGAAGCCGCGACTGATAAAGAGGGATAGAGTAGGAGAGGCCTATCCTCCTGGGTTTGTCTGTAAGGCCGGGGCGGTGATAGGAAGAGGCCTGGATTGTCGTCATTGCAATAGCTCCATGGTTACCAAAATTAAAAAAAAATTTCCCCAACATTCCAGAAAATATAGGATGCATGGTTGAACCACTCTAATATATATTCCAATATTCTTTTCATGTAATTTTAAGCACACCATATTCCTACACTAGCAACAAGTTCTTTGAGTTTTCAATTTTACCGGTGTGAGAATCAGCTTCTAGTTATGTCTACGGTGGCTTGCGTATATGTCTTCACGAATTAAGGTTAATGCCACGTGGCCAGGGAAACAGCAAAACCATATATAAGACTATAAAGAAAATTAAACATACCATAAAAAACAGCAATGGTTCTGAGACGAAACTCAACACGTGGTAGAGAATGCTCACGAAAACATGTATAACAACCGACTATGCATCCCCAATAGAGCTGAAAACACCACAACCAGATACAGGTATCCCATCCTCCCTAATTACTAAATAGATACTTATTGACTTCTCGGTATTTACCTGCGAGACGTCTTCGAGGTTGTAAAGTCTGCGATACGTAAGAACCACCATCAGTAGTAATGTATCCTCAGGTTCCAGCAGGAGGCACACACAAGCCGGGCAAGGCAAGGCAGTACAAGGTGGCAAGGGCAGCTCTGACGGGCCCCGTGTACAAAGTGAGAGGCTGGTGTGACCGTCCCTGCAGCACCCCGGTCAGCACGTCACCACACCTGCAACAACCCGCCAGGAGCACCGCCCCATGTGCACTACCCCTTTGGTTACCAGATTCCAGACCCCCTCCCCCTCCCCCTCCCTCCTTTTGACCCCCCTAAAATTCCCAGCCACGCCATTTTAACACCAGCACCGGCAATTTTATTCACCATCACAATGCCACGAGTCGTCACCGTCTCGCTAATGCCATCTCCTAACCAGTCCTTTTACTTCTCCATCACCGTCAGCGTTTCTTCGCATAACTTCATCAGTTCCAACACCTAACCAGTTCTTCCTCCCTTCCCATCATCGTCATCATCGTCGTTTCTCCTCATTCCTTCATCACTCCTAACACCTAACCATTCCGTCTTATTCCTCCTTCATCGTCATCGTTCTAACTAGTTCTTCCACTTTTTCAATCATCTTCATCGCTTCTTCTCATAAACTCATCACTTTCATCACCAATCCAGTCCTTCTTATTTCTCCTTCAACGTCACCGTTTCTTCGCATAACCTCATCATATTCATCACCCTAACGGTCCTACCTCCTTCTCCATCATCGTCATCGCTTCTTCTCATAAACTCATCACTTTCACCACCTATACAGTCCTTCTTATTTCTCCTCATCGTCACCGCTTCTTTGCATAACTTCATCATACTCATCACCCAACCAGTCCTACCTCCTTCCCCATCATCGTCATCGCTTCTTCTCATGATCTCATTACTTACAACACCTAACCAGTCCTTATTTTCTTATCTTAGTCCCCGTTTCTTCCTGCTGCCTCTTCACCATGGACCAACACCTAACGTTATGCCCACCATTCTGACGTCTCTTCTAAATCACGATAATTATATACCAGTGCCTGATTTGACCCCTACACCGTTATTACCATTCCTGGCCAGCGTCATTATAGAAGTACCAACACCACACCATCATCACCACCAGTCCTCATCCTCATCATCATCACCAACACCACACCACCATCACCACCAGTCCTCCTCCTCATCATCATCACCAACACCACACCACCATCACCACCAGTTCTCCTCCTCCTCCTCATCATCATCAACACCATGATATACTTAGTTTCAAGAGTAGAAAGAAATAGACGATAATTACACACGAAAGAACAAATAGGCCAATCGCACACACACATACACACACACACACACACACACACACACACACACACACACACACACACACACACACACACACACACACACCTAACTCTTCCTGTATAATCAATCAAGTTAACGCAAAAATATATCATAAGCCGACAAACCACCGGCCCTGAATTACACAAAATAACGTCAAGCTGCGTTTATTTGGCTCTCCATCTACGCCCCGGCCCAGGTACCTAAATAATTAAACACATAGACAATTAAAAACTCATTAGGCGTCAACGCGGTGTGGGCGGGAGGCTGTGAGGACGGCGAGGGGCGGGTAGGTCGTCTTTGAGGGGTCAAGGGTCTTAATAGAGGCTAAAACAACACCACGAGGAAGAGGAGGAAGTAGGGGAAGAGAAGGAGGAGGAGGAGGAGGAGATGGAAGGGGAGTAAGAGGAAGAATAGAAGGGAAAGAGGAGGAGGAGGAGGAGGAGGAGGATATAGATGAGGAAGACAATGATTTAAGTGGTGAGGAATATGAAAACAAAGTCGAGAACACGCACACATACCATACGTGACATGTCAAACTTGAGGAACAATCTAATCCGTGTGATTTCCTGTTTTTCATCCATATTACTCCTTAATTAATAACTTTCCCCGTGACAAGAGGGAGTATATCATGCCGCAAACCAGAGACGGAGACTTATGGCCGTCCTTTGCGTGGTGCGTCCTGTGATCGACGCCGCGTGATCACAGGCCGAGGAGGAGCGACCAAACAATCATCGCCAGAACGTAGCAGCTTGGCGGCGGAAATATAAGGGAAGTTCGCGGCGGCCTGAGGCACACCATGGCATTAGCGTATCGGTTTGTTTGCTGCAATGAGAACACGCGGGGTATGCATGGCGGTGCAAAGAGGGAATAGCTGATATTTGAGCCCTGCAAAGACACGCGACGCTTGAGGACAGCCATGCACGCAGGCAGCCACGAAGAAAGGCTGGCAGGCAGGTAGACAGGCAGCCGCTGCTTCGTTTGCCGCTGCTTCGCCGACTTCCCTGCTAGATTCCTCTACACGGCGGCGACACTTTTTTCCAATTAGAATCTTACGAAAAAAAATCATATGTCAGTACTGCATAACTACAGAAGAAAGTTTCGATATAAAAAATGCACATATTATCTATCTATCTATCCATTTATCTATAACTAATTATAGATGTGCACAGGAATTATATATATGGATAAATAATTATAGGTGTGCCCAGGAATTTTATATATATATATATATATATATATATATATATATATATATATATATATATATATATATATAGATATATATATATATATATATATATATATATATATATATATATATATATATATATATATATATATATATATATATATATATATATATATATATATATATATATATATATATATATATATATATATATATATATATATATATATATATATATATATATATATATATATATATATATATAATTACTTCCACGTGACTCACTGTCCGAGCGGCATGTTCCAGGTGATTCTTTGCGCTGGACATGTGGCAGGAGTAAACATGTACTTTATTTTGAGAAACAAGAGAAGTGTTGCACCATACGGAGCCTCTAATGCCGAAATCTCGTGACTTGGGCCTAACACATGCTTATGTAAGAGTAAATAATACGTATGCAAAATATTGCGGAGAACTGTTTGGGAGACGTCGTGGAGCATCGTGGCTCTGATGAAAACCTCCGAGCCCTGGGCCTGAGGGGCACACAAAGGAGGCTTAGCAACAGTCAGCACGGTGGCTACACCACGAAAGTAACGTAGACTTGCGCTACTAAACGGATAAAAGGTGGAGATGCCAGCCCCGAAGCTTCAAAACTGGCAGAATATGCATCCCAGACACACTCGTACTCACGGTGTAGGAACACTAGGTTAGGGGCATTCTTTTAGTCCTACACTGGTGCCTTCTTGTCTAGTAAGAAAACACGTATATACCTTCTTTCAGGAAGTATGCATTTCGTTATATCAATTCCTATCTTTATGTACATTATCCGTAGTGCACTGACCACTTCTCAGATGTTGAATATGCATATACAAATGGAATAAAGATATCTCTTACCTTCGCAGCCCATCCCGAATAAGTATTATACACAGTTCATATTTCTTGCGCCGCGCAAGTTACACTTCCAGTCAACGACGTATACATGTACATGTATACATGGGTATACAATATATGGTTATGCACAAACAACACTTGAAATACTCATACGAATTAAATAAAAAAAATAATGACTCAGAATAAATATTATAATCTTCATCTCTGAATTTTCTTTGGTAAAAAATCTAAGGAAACCGTTTGCCGTGTCTGTCTCGCGTTTACACAATTAATTGGATAGTTAATTACTAAAGGCCACAGATATAAGAACACCACTCACGAGACGTCAATTTTTGTTTCCCAAATCACACCGAAAAAAAAAATACAAGGAAATCTTTAATACTTATAAACGGACGAACAACACTTGAAAAATACAAGTACTATAGGTAAACTTTTCCTCATTACACATCATCATCTACATCTACACGCCTCACCGACACACGCAAGAGCAGGCACGAGAACGACGACGAGGACGAGGACGGCGCTCATTCACCATCGTACAGAGCCAAGGAGCGGTATGGAACTGATATAAAACTATCTTACGGTGCCTATATAAAGGGGGCTGTTTTTAACCATCCTACGAACCTCACTAATAATGTTTTTGAGGAGACAAGTTTCAGACTAGGACGCAAGCACAAGGAAGGGGCTGCATGAGAGCAAAAGGACGTTGGGAAGGAGCGACACACGTGTTATACTATTTTACAGGGATAATCGGTGGGTCATTTTAGAGGTATAACGTTTTTTCCAGAGTGACTTCTCGAGCTTGATGCGTGATATCGCCAGTACGTTCTTTGTCGCTGTGTTATATCACCACAAGTATCCCTCACGAGGAATCATTTCAGGTTTTCCTCATTTACAAACCTACATGGAGTGGATAAGGGAATGAGTCCCCACGGTGCCCGCCAAGATTTGATTCCTGGCGGATGAGTGACACTACTGGTTTTCCTCACGAATATTATTTCAGGTGTTCCTCCTTTACGAACCAACATGGAGAGGATGGATGCACGAGTCTCCACGGTGCCCGCCAAGATTTGATTCCTGGTGGATGAGTGACACCACAGGCTTTCCTCACGAATATTATTTCAGGTGTTACTCCTTTACGAACCAACATGAAAAAGATGGACGCATGAGTCTCCAGGCTGCCCGCCAAGATTTGGTTCCTGGTGGATGAGTAACATTTACACTTCATTATTGCAATAAAGTGTGCTGCGATATATTCGTGTCGTATTTGTTTGCCAAAAATGCTGCTCATCAATTAAAGTGGCAAAGAAAAACAAATATCTTCACGCCGAGACAGCGGGTTTGCTTGAAATAAAACATAAAAACATTGGCCTTATGTGACAGCGAGCTAATAGATACAACAAAACAAGAGGAATACAACACAACACTGAACTAACTATGACGTCAATAAAAACGTTTTCAAAACACAGCAAGTTTTCACAACACAACATTGAACATCGAAACAACAAGACTCCGAGGAGTCATCACAACACAACACCAATTTGTTAACTACAACACAACACCAATTTGTTAACTACAACACAACACAACACTGAACAGCTTCTACAACAACAAATAACATCAACTCACCACAACACATATTGTTGACTTGCTCATCAGAGAAATCAACAGTTAAATTGTTGATAGTACATTTAACACCAAGACTAATAAATCTATCACATCACTACTACATCACAGTCACCACCAACGGCAATATCACCATCACCACAAGTCACCACCATCATCACCACCACCTTCGATAATATCTCATTTCTCTTATCCACATGTTTTTTTTTATCACAAAGCAAAATTTACAACACATTTAACACAACACCAAATGGAATGGGTTACTATACACATATATATGAATGGATGATTTTCAGCAACAGACTTCTGCCAGTTGCTATATAATGACAAGCAACACTTAGGTGGGATATGTTGCTCTACGATGAACCATGAATGATGAGTGTAACACAGAAGCATGCAACACCAAACAATGATGAAGACAACACCAAACACAGAGATGGAAGGTTGATGATGTAACACCGAGATGAGAGGTGAAGGATGTGATCGGGGTGATGACTATTGCTACTTGGGGACACCGAACTAACACTACTATTTGACACTGAACTATTACTACAACAGACAACTCGACTAATACCACTTTGTAACACTGAGCTATGTACCATGTAACACGGCACCGTCTACTGCGTTGCACTGAACTAACCATTGGAATAACGGTCAGCGTCAGTGAAAGCATGTGACAACACTGAACACTGAACTAACTACTACTGACAATCACAAAACTGAGCCTAACACACGAATAAAGTGACTTCCCTATCATCACACTTAACACACATCCAACCACCACATTGGCGGATAACACTGAACTAACTACTAACACTGAACGGCCACATAGATTGACACATAAGCTAAATACAACAGTTAAGGCGACACGGATGATACGCCACGAGACAACATCCACAGAGTCGCCACAACAACAATAACACCGTCCCATATGTTCCTCAAAAGCCCATCTCAGCCCATATCCTGCTGTGCTCTTTCCATCTCTTCTGCCTTGCTCCTCCATGCCCTTAGATCCACACACACCATCACCATCATCACCACCACCGCCACGCACCACAGGGCCTCATAGCAACACGTTATTTCTTACACTTAACTAAAGACATTTACAGCTATTCGTGCAACAGCAAACATTTAACGGCAAAATTAAAAAAAAAAAAAAAACTTGATCTTCCACTATTTGCATGTTTAGATACATGAAACACACACAAAAGTATGAAAAGTATTTAGTTACTACCAATATTGATTACGACCACATACTGATGAGCTTCGATATAACTAAACCGACGCGTCCATCACAGAAGCTACGCGATTGACAACATAACCAAGACAACTCTCATGGCTACCACCGCTCACCATCATCATCATCATCAGCTGTCATTATCAAAACCGTCATCATCATCATCATCTTCGCCATCGACACCTTCATTATCGTCATCGCCATCACCATCATCAAAGCCGTCATCATCATCATCATCTTCGCCATCGACACCTTCATTATCGTCATCGCCATCACCATCATCAAAGCCGTCACCATCATTATCATCCTCATCATCGTCCTGTTCACCACCGAAATCATCATCATTGACGTCACCATCGAAACCGTCATCATCACTAACATCGTCATTGACTTCTTCAACATGAGCATCATCATCACCATCGTCATCATCACCATTGGCATAATCATTATCATCATCATCATCATCACCCTCGGCGCCATCATCCTCATAACAAATGTCATCACCATCCCCACCAAGCGTGACTCTCGCAACTTTCAATACTTCTCTCCAACTCTAGTTTTCATTTTATATTTCTCTTCAACTGAATTTCTGATTTCGTCTCTCCATTTCGTTCTCCTATTTTGCCTTGAAATTTTTACTCCTCAGTAGCCGTCCACCTATATCATTTTATCATCGACTGGACATGTATAATAATTTTCCCACATCTACTGATCATTAATTGTAAGGGAATATTTTCAAAATTCCTTCTTTTCACTCAAGACGTTTTCGTTGTCTTCTTATTTGGTGTGTGTACTTCCAAGTTCCCCTTTTTAAACATTCAAAATAATAAAAGTTCCTAATCAGCAAATTGAGATTGGATGAACACATACATCAAAAACGAGTTATAATCACTGTTCATAATATTGCTCTGTTCACTAAAGCCGCTCCTTCCCGTACCTCCTCTTTTGATTTCGGTTCATGAACTGCGTCTGCACTAATGGTTCGTCCTGATGAGACGTGTTACTCAACTCGCTGCAACACTTTGCCCACAACATTAATGTGTTGAACTAATGCCTGATTGCCGAACATTACTTGGGGTAAGTGGCTTTATAATGTTATTTTTTTATCGTTAGATCGCTGAAAAGTTTGAATCAGTGATATTGAGATTTTGCGCACTTAGTTAATTTAATGAATATCTTTACATTCAGTCTTTAGTGCTACATACCAACTGTATATCAACTACCCTTATGTGATATACTGATGCGTGTATACTAACTATAAAATCGTCTGTTCAGCAATACTAAGACGTCAAAGAGACGCTTTTCAGTGTGCCTATACGGAGCCTCTTCATTATTTCTTGGCATGAACACTCGAGGAAAGGTATCATCCGTAAGGTTATATTTTCAGGCCCACGCGTGATGAGTAATCATTAATCATTAATAAACGGTAGATCACAACGTCATGATTTACACAACACACATCCCAGAGGCAGGACAACCACAACACAGTGTTGTGGACGAGACCTCGGCGAAGACACCGACGATCCTGTATTATTTACATAAGCTATGGGAAGATTTAAGACGTATAATTTCCCCCCCCCCAAAAAAAAAATGAATAAAAACTAAAGAACTACTCTGAAGTTATGAATTTTTCAGACATAAATTACACATCACTTAAGAAAATCCCGCATATTTTTACTGAAATCTATGAACCATTTTTAATACTTTTGAATATAATATTATATTGTGATTTCATTTCAAGGCAAATGTGTTGAACAAAACACGTGACGACTATATACTTGATTCGGCCAAACGAAGGTTTAAACAGACTATAGACTTGGTCTCTGAGTACCAACATCGCCACTCTCGCGAACAAAATCCCGCAGTGGACCAATAGACCACTCTGACTCACACAAAATAATTATAGAAATATAATGCCGCCTTCAAGCACCTGAAGGAGGCCATGAAGCAAATGTGCCAAGGATCGAAATCCAGCGGCAGGTCGCGGAGCAGCGGGGCCTGTCGGCGGGCAGCGTGAAGCTTGCCGGCGCCAGCACCAGCTGGGGTGAAACACCCTGGGCCGCCTGCAACAACGTCATCATGGAGCCTCACAAAGGGAGACCATTAATTGTCGTAAAGTGATATATCAAAAGAGCTCTTTTCAGTCACACTAACCATACAGCTCGAAGCTACAAATCTTCGGCTAAAACAATATACTAATGGCGTTTTTCATCCTCTAAATAGGCTGTCAGACTCAATGCTCTCATAATTTACAGTAAAATACAATAGCAATGCAATTGAATTACATAATATAAATATTCATGGAAGTCCTGGAGGCCGCTCCCCCAGGCTGGGAAGATTCTTATCCCCTGAATAATAACCTTCCGTTATTGTGCCGGCAGGACATACACGCCGCTGCCTGGCTCGCGGGGCGTGCGGGGACAGCAGCGACGCCACGACCCGACAACAAAACATGTAATCCCTTTTTGGACAAACACGCGAGTTCACACTCACCTCAGCACCCCGGGTGACCGCCGCACACCTGGTACATACCTGCAAGGAAGGGAAATTTCCAATTAGAGACATTCATACCAACTCAGCTGTAATGAGGAACAGCACACCACCACCACCACCACCGCCCAGACACGTAGGGACGCCGCGCCCCTCCACTACCCCTAAACGACCTCTGAGCGAGTGAGCGAGTGGGCGCCGGTCTGATGATGATAATGGCTGGCAAGGGAAGATAAGAAGAAAATATCTCCGGGGAGCCCTCATGACTAAATATTAATTTTTAGGCGAAAAACTAAAAACGGCTCAAAGTTATTATGAACGAAGCAGGTGGTGTGAGGTATTTTGAGGCATGTCTTGAAAGGTATTTATGTTCCTAGTTACAAGTGTTAGAGACTGATTAAAACGTAGGTAGAGTTAAGAGTCAACACATTTACCCTTTTACCTTAATTGACCACCTGTAGACCCTCATCACGTGGTCTACGGAGAGGCAACGCCATTGACCGCACCACCCTAATCAGAGGACGTAATTAATTAATCTCATGATCCCTAGAGCAGACCCGTCCCCTCCGATAAACACCTTGATTCTTCCATGGGAAGGGGGGGGGAGGAGGAGAGGCGCACGTGGTGTTTGTTTGGAGTGTCTTGCTCCTCCACCTCCACCTTCTTGCCACCGCCTCCACCACCACTCCTTCCATGTGTGTGTGTGTGTGTGTGTGTGTGTGTGTGTGTGTGTGTGTGTGTGTGTGTGTGTGTGTGTGTGAGCATCTGTAGTTCTATTTGTATGAAATTAACTCTTGGCAATAACTATTTTCAAATCTGTTCAACAATAATACCGGCTATTTAAAGTTTTAAGATTTACACATTTTAAAACCTTATCACCTGCTTATTTTCTGGCAAAAAAAAAAAATACCAGAAAGTAAAGAAGAAATCATGTTAACCATGCACGTCTAGAACCAGTGTTCAACTCTAGGGCCCGAGACATGGATGGTGAAGACAACTGCTCAGGAACAGAATGCTCGAGCTCAAGAACATTTTGGTGAAGAGTGACATTAGTGACATTCTTGCATTACATGGATTAGAGGCATGAGCCGTTACTTTCGCTCTCTTAGGGATTTGTTTCTGAAAGAGTGATTAAGGTGTGTGTGTTGGAGGCAGCAAAATTACTTTTGATGATTTTTTATTAAACAAATACTCTTGGATTATTTTTGTGAGGTATAACAAATCAAAATATGGTATAACCAAAAGTTACTGTTACTGTTCCCAATCATGAAATAGCTTGTGACAGCAACATTATTAGCCACAAATTATTATCAAATAGATCCCTAACTATGCACGCACATATGAAACATGAGCGATTTTAAATTATATACTAATCATATAAATTAATAAATTGCTTTTCGCCACTATAAATACTTGCCTGCACCAAGACGGGCTCGGGCCGATCACCAGGTCCCTCAAGAAAGCCTACCGGCGCTACAGGCCTCGACGTAAAAATAAATAAATAAATAAATAAATAAATAGGTAAAAATATAAATTTAACTTTTATGTTTTGTATGATAATTATCGTTTTCTAATTTCGATTCAATTTTTCTCCAGGTTATATAAAGTATGAGCACATTGTCTTAAGTTTATTATTTCGTAAGCCTTATTTGCATTTGCTTATATCAGTCATTGATTTTTCAAGAAATGATTTTTATATTATTTTTGTCCCAATAATCTCTGCTTCAATTTCTTTTTTTGGTCTGATTTTATTTTTTTCGTTTTACTGAAATTCGAAGTAAATCTTATCTATGCTTTTGCTTTATCTTAAAAAAATACGTTTGGCATGATAAGTGACTGCAACGATTCATTATAATGCTGGATTTTGCCTCTCTCTCTCTCTCTCTCTCTCTCTCTCTCTCTCTCTCTCTCTCTCTCTCTCTCTCTCTCTCTCTCTCTCTCTCTCTCTCTCTCTCTCTCTCTCTCTCTCTCTCTCTCTCTCTCTCTCTCTCTCTCTCTCTCATCGTCACAGCTTCGTATGCTCATGGTGGAAGGAGGCGCTGCTCGGTTGACATTTGGAGGCCCCTTCTCGTGTTGCTTCTCCTTGGTATCCAGAAACAGCAACCTCATAAGGCACATTTCTAATCATTTAGATTTTAGAATATTATGTAAAATAATATAGATATTCTTTAAGTTAGTCTAGCTATATAATCTTAATATCCAAGTACCCTGTCTCTCTATAAATACATATTTTTTTGTCATGTTTCCCGATGTAATTTTTTTTTTTTTTTATGAATGTGAGGCGGGGAGTGATTGGAGCAACGCGACCCCGGGCGTATGCACCCCACTAGTTAATTAGTAAGGCATAGAAATAAGATTTAAGGTAGGCGAAAGAAAAAGAATTAAGGTGAATTTTCAAAAAGCATCTGAAAATATTTCAACAATTATACAAAAACATATAGTGAATCATTTAGGAAAAATAACACGCAGATTCTGCATGGCTTTCAATGCTTTGTGATGATTTTTTTTTAATGCCGGGAAAACTGTGGCTGTGCAGCACTCAGCACACTCGAGGGGAAACACAGGGCCGAGGCAGAGCACAACAATCAAGTCGACGAAATATTCAGGCGGGAGGCAAACAGGGAGCAGAACACGGCAGGAGTGAAGGAAGGCCGTGCACCACCACCACCACCACTACGGAACAGGGGTGGATGGAGAGAGAGGAGCCTTGACGGTGCAGAAACACAGTCCAAGGAGAAACAGAACTTGCATGTTTCTCAGAAGTGATATATTAGAGCACCGGGTACGATGCATGGGCGCTGCGGGTCTATCTTGAAGGACGGTCGGCGCGGCCGAGGGAGCCATGTTCGTCCGGCATGCGTGGCGGCGGACGAGCCATGCGACGGCCCAGCCCGAGAGGCCTCGCCCGTAGCCACACGAGGGCAGTTTTATGCGTCATGAATTAAAAAAACTTGTTGTTGAAGGGCAGATTGCTTGGGCACGACGCTGACTTTCTTGGGATTATTTGTCCACGAATTTTCAAGAAAAGAATGTTCCATACAAACAAAGAAGCAGAGAGTAAAAAATCAAAGCTAGATAATATATCATATAGTTTTATCAGCTACGACTAGTCTTGGGCAAACAGTATGAAATAAAGTACCATGAATATTGTTTATATTATGAAAAGAAAAAAAGAAATTTTTGGAATATATTCGGAAAAATGAAGAAAAAATATTCACCGATTTTTGAAAAAAATACAGTTGGACAGCAAAATAATGAATGGTGTATATTTTTTTTTATCCTCTAAAATACACCAATTGAATAATTAGATATAGCAAAAACATGAGAAAACCGAAAAAAAAATAGCTTTAAAAATTCATGCACATTTTTCATAAACTGTGAGCAAGGACAGCACAGATGTAGCTAGAAAAAAAACTGAAAAGCTCCAGCGAGTCATGGAAAGAAAAGGTGGATAGTGGAAGGCACGAAACCAAGATATTATCTCACGAAATATCAAAGGTTGACATAATAAAATCACAACGCCCAATAAGCCCCCAAACAACCCACATATCAAGGAGAGAAAAAACAACACTGTTCGCAAAATCCCTTAAATACTTGCCGATCGATAGGACCAAACATGAGGAATGAAGTTCACGGGTAATTACATGGGCGCGTGTAGGTGGTGGCCTCAAGGCTGAGACGGTGATCAATAGGCCGAGAATAGACGACAGTGCTGAGTGTAACCTTTACGGGGCAACGACCCGCAGCACTGACCGAGGCGAGGGTGTGGCGCGGCGGAACTACGTGGTGCCGATCCCTCATTCGATACCCGATAGGGACCACGAGGTTATCAGTGTGGCTGGTACACACACACACACACACACACACACACACACATGAACCAGTTGTTATAGGTCAACTGGTGTGTTGAATAAATAGTGGTCATAAACCACACGTTCCTAATCACGACGTCATACGCATAGTTTAGGTGAAGAACACGTGAACACTAAAATGCACACGCTGAATTTAATCTAAATAATTTATGCTTTTAATATTTTTATCAGTCATTTCTTTAATATCGATAACTGTGACATTACCTTCAAAGGCCTCTCGTGTACTTAGCATCTTTTTTTTTATAAATATGTAAATGAAATAATAAATAAATATCGCAACGTTTGTATTTTTTTGTGCGTAACGGTATAATGTTCTCTGTTTGTATGGATCTCTACTTATGAATGCAAGTACACACACACACACAAACACACACACACACACACACACACACACATATATATATATATATATATATATATATATATATATATATATATATATATATATATATATATATATATATATATTAATGTAAGTACAAACAGGCCTCAGATTCGAGACATGTTACAAAAATATTGAAAAATGTATAGCAACATTTTGTACGAGGTATAACACTAACAACCTGCCGCCCTAACACTTCGCCGCACGCCTCCTGCCTGAGTCACGCCGATCGCCAAGACATCATCGAAATTAATTCCTGAGGAGCAGCCTGACACGACGCGGCTGTTGGTGATGCCGCCTCTAGTGTTCAGGAAAGCTCCCCGAACACGGCGAGGGACGCCGGTGTGAGGCTGACGAAAATTAAATTAGGTGCCGTGTGGAGTTTTGAAGTGGGACGTAAACTTGCTTTACCTAAAATTGTGTTAATATGAATGTGTGGGTGATGTGAACTCCGAAAAAGCCTTAAAGTTTTAAACTTATGAATGGTGTTTGTAAAGATATAATGAAACCTAAACACATATTATATACATAAATAATTTTTGGTGATATTTTCATCTTAGATTTCAGATGAAAAGAAGAAGAAATAATTCAGGTAAGATAGATTCAGAAAACATCTACAAATATTTCATTCTAAATGTGAAAGTAATAAAAATAAAAGGAGACAAAGCATATTAAGGTGAAAACAAACATAAAAAATAAAATATAAAAATAACAGAATAAAGAAAAAAAAATGACATAAGGTAGCACTGAAATGAGAATTAGAAAAAAAGAGGCAACATAAATAAATACCATAACAACACATCACAGAGAAAATAAAACAAGAGAGGCAGAACACGAGCAACGGAAACAATTCGCATACAAAGCCAAGCATGAATAAAACCAAAGTCAAGAAGGAGAACACACTCTTAGAAAAAAAAGGGAAAAAGAAGAAAACGAAAGAAGGTGGAAAGCAAGAAATAAACAAGGAACTTAAAGCAACTAAGAAGGGTGGGAGGAGGAAGGTCAGACAGGGACGAGACAGCGGGTCAAGAAGGACAATGATGACGTCACTTGTACGCTTAGCAAGGAGGAGGAGGAGGAGGAGGAGGAGGAAAAGGAGTGAGATCGGTGTAAGAAGGGAAAATAATCTTCCAGTGGGAGGAGGAAGAAACGAACGGAGAGGATCAAGAGAAGGAGGCACAGAAGATGGAGGAAGAGGAGGAGGAGGAGGAGGAGGAGGAGGGTTGAGGGAGTTGGTGTTTGACAAGGAAATAACGCTCAAGTAGTCAAAAATAGCGGAAGATGAGGAAGAGGAGGAGAATAGAGAGAGGGAGGAGAAGAAGGAAGAAGAGGATGACGACGAGGAAGGGAGGAGGAAGAGGAGGGTACGAAGAGGAGGAGAAACACGTGTAACACAAGAAAAAGTTATGAAAGAGAGGGTTGAGAAGGAGGAGGAGAAGGAGGAGAGGAAGGAAAGAGGAGGAGTCAAATGATTAATGTATGACGAGAGAGAGAGAGAGAGAGAGAGAGAGAGAGAGAGAGAGAGAGAGAGAGAGAGAGAGAGAGAGAGAGAGAGAGAGAGAGAGAGAGAGAGAGAGAGAGAGAGAGAGAGAGAGAGAGAGAGAGAGAGAGAGAGAGAGAGAGAGAGAGAGAGAGAGAGAGAGAGATAATACCAAAATAGCAAATCATATCAGGATAAAAAATAATAAAGCGGGCACGAATAAGGTAGAAAAAAACACAAAAAAATACAAATAAAGAGAATAAAATAAAAGAAAAAATGATGAGAAGCAAGAAATCATAATCAATAGCGCATCAGGTATAACACAGGAGGAGAGAGAGAAAAAAAAAGATTATAAACGAAAGAAAAAAAAAGATGCGGGAAAGGAGGGAAAAGAGAACGAAAAAGCTAATAAAGGGAAAGAAAAGCTTAAGAAAAAAAAAGATGCGGGTGGAGGAGAAGGAGGAGGGGGAGGTGGAGGAGGAGGTGAAGGTGTACATACAAACACTCCAGTTAAGAGGAAAAAAAGGAAGTAAAAACCGCGGTAAACACGGAGAGGAGGAGGAGGAGAGGCGAGGCGAGCAAACAGAAGGAGAGCCTCGTGTCTTAAGAGTCCTCGAGGCGCCCACACCAACCTATTACCCGCACCTTACACTCTTAATCTCCCTTTACTCCTATACCCCCCCTTCCTCCTCCTCCTCCTAATAGTCCTCTTCATTCTAGCACTTTTTCTCCATCTAGTACTTCTCTTCTTACTCCTAGTCCTTTCTCTCCTCATTATAGTCCTCTTCTTTTCTCTAATGTTCTTCTTCCTCCTCTTCCTATAAGGGCACCAGGAACAAATGTATCTGCTTCAAGTTGCTTCCGATCTCAAGAACAGACTGATATTTTTGTTGATTTTCCGTCGTATCCGTGTGGGTTTTGTTGCCTAAGTCAGTTCAAGTAATTGCGAGGTAAATTGTTTTAAGTAATGATGCTGTAGATGCTTTTAATCTATTGATATTAAAAAAAAACCGCATTGTTAACTATTTGGTTTCCTTGAGTTCAGGTAATGATAGCTATGTGTGATCTTGTAGGATTTTTTTATTATTGTGTGCTTGTAGTGTTTGCTGGATGTCCGTTTGGGGCCGAAAAATAATTATAACAAGAGACGAGCATTAAGGTAATTATGATGTAAGGGTTTAGTTCCTTTCTGCATTGATTATGTTGGTGAAAACTATCAATCAAAATTATATATATTATAACAATTTCTCTCTCTCTCTCTCTCTCTCTCTCTCTCTCTCTCTCTCTCTCTCTCTCCAGTCCTGTATAGCTTCTGACACGGGCCTGTAATATTCTGTCTTGCCTTCAATTATTTATCAACGATACAATGCATTTCATACCGAACATGTTGTGCTGCCGTGCTCTCTTTTACCTGTCTCTACACCTGACAGTGCTCTCTCTCTCTCTCTCTCTCTCTCTCTCTCTCTCTCTCTCTCTCTCTCTCTCTCGCTCTCTCTCTCTCTCTCTCTCTCTTCCCCTCCTTCCTCCCCTTCCTTCACTCTGAACTCTGGCAGAGCGACAACCTAGAGTCCCCTGCCCTGCCCTGCCCCGCCCCTGCCTCGCCCGCCGCCTCGACCACCAAAACCGGACTTGAGGGACCTTCAGACCTGCTTCGTCGAGGGTTCGTTCAGGAGTGACACTCCCACAGAGTTTTTCCTACACTGGTCAGCCTCTTCATCGACTGCGATATATATGGGATTGTGTGTGTGTGTGTGTGTGTGTGTATATATATATATATATATATATATATATATATATATATATATATATATATATATATATATATATATATATATATATATATATATATATATATATATATATATATATATATATATATATATATATATATATATATATATATATATATATATATATATATATATATATATATATATATATATATATATATATATATATATATATATATATATATATATATATATATATATATATATATATATATATATATATATATATATATATATATATATATATATATATATATATATACATATATATATATATATATATATATATATGTATTATTTGACTGAGTATTCTGTGCGTGTGTCGCTCCAAACAGAGTACCTATCGAGGTGCGCATATAAAAACAAAATAAGTTAAGGTTGATATTTTCGAAGACTAGTACATGAAATAGTCACAACTCACCGTTTGTGAAAACAATGGAAAGAAGAAAAAATGGAGGAAATCCTTCCAGGGGGAGAGTCTATCTGAAATCTTTGTCATATTTGTCTATTTTTTTCTCATTTCTGGCAGTAATGATAAAATAATAATCATATAATGAGTCAGGGAACAGAAGTATACGGGATAATATTAAGGAGGTAAAAACATACGAGCCAGCAAACAAGTCACCCTTCAGTTCTACTAAAAAAGGATTATATTTACTGGTTCAAACACTGAAAAATTCCTCCAATGCAGTAGCTTTGTTTCAGCGACCATGTTACTTAAGTGGATCTGAAAAGCAAAATGCGGTGTGGCAAGAAATTATCTTGCTGGAAATTAATATACAAGACGATATCTGGAAATTATATTTTGCTGTAAGCGCACACACACACACACACACACACACACACACACAACTAGCTGCTGTCAATAATGATATTTTCTCTTAATTACTCTGGCAGAGTATTCCAAGGCGCGGTATCCCAAGGAAAAATGAAACGAAGGAAAAATGAAACGTCATCGAACAATAGCATTACAACATCTATGATTGAAAAAAAAAGAAATATAAAAAAAAAGTACTAGGGAGTCAGTGCTTGGTGGCCTTCTTTCTTTGTAACTTTAGGATAAACTACACGTGTGAGAGGAATGACAAAATAATGCTTAAGAATCTGCATAAGAATCTGGAGGTTGTCACGTACACGACACTAAATACTCTAAACAGCGAAGTAAATATCCTAAATTACACTACATTATATTGAATTAAAAGTAATGGGTATCAATGATTAATAACTTGAAGTGTGATGCTTCTTCAGTTATTTGCTCTCTCTCTCTCTCTCTCTCTCTCTCTCTCTCTCTCTCTCTCTCTCTCTCTCTCAGTAACTCCCCAGAAACCTTCATCTACGCCCTTTAGTGCATTTCTAGGTATATATTTGTTTCTTTGACGTTGGTGATAATGGTGGTGATAGTGATGAAGATAACAAGGATGATGAGGCTGCTGCTGCTGCTACTGATGATGATGATAATGATGGTCATGATGATGATGCTTGTGCTGCTGCTGATGGTGATGATGATGATGATGATGATGAAGATAATGATGATGATGATAAGGAGGAGGAGGAGGAGAAGGAAAAGGAAGGAAAGGAGGAAAAAGAAATAAGGGAAAGAAGAAGAAGAAGAAGATGATGACGACGACGACGAAGAAGAAGAAAAATAATAATAATAATAAGAAGGATATGATGATGACGACAACGATGATGACGACAACGACGATGACGACGAAGGTGATAAAGAAGAATAATAATCAGAAAAAAAAATAATAATAAAGGAGAAGAAGAAGAAGACGAAGAAGAAGAAGAAGAAGAAGAAGAAGAAGAGAGTGATGATGATTAGGATAAGGATGGATAAAGAGAATACGAGTACGAAAGAAAAGAACAACAGCAATAACAAAAACTGGAAAGAAAAATAAACGGAAAAATACATGGAGGCCAACAGAATAGATGTGCTATTTCGACCTATTTCCATTCCCTAAAATAATACTCTTCAACAGATCATTTTTGTTCAATATAATACGTATGACGTCTGAGAGGCAAATTATCTAGTAACGTAAAGATAAATATTGATGAATAGCTAAACACACAAGGTTACAGAAAAGGAGAAAATCGATGCATGATCTTCAGTCGACACGAAACGAAGGTTAAAAATACCCATTCTCTCTCTCTCTCTCTCTCTCTCTCTCTCTCTCTCTCTCTCTCTCTCTCTCTCTCTCTCTCTCTCTCTAATGTTTTCCTTACTTTAATTCCTCATGAGGGACAAAAAGACGAGCATTTACGAGACGCCTTCCGCCCGACCCGACCCGAGGCGCCTCAGCGTGGCGGGGCGGCAGCGGGGCGGTGAGGCGGCGGCGGCGGGAGGGAGCGACACACACACACACACACACACACACACACACACACACACACACACACGCAAAGATAACCAACCTACCAAGTCTCTAAGTCTCTATTCTAACCCACAGTAAGATTCGATCCGACGAGAGGAGAATTCGATCCGAAGGAGACACGATAACAGCACACAGCCACAGCACCACCACCAGCAACACCACAAAGCCACAGGGACTCACGCAGCACAACAACGCAGCACACCAGCAAGGGAGAACACGCCAGAACACCGCTGCAGCACCCCCCTCCACCCCCCCCCCCCTGGTACCGCACCTTCCTTCAGCTAATCACTGGTTGCAGGAAAAAGACAAAAATACTATTACTTACGGTTTAATTAGTGTGGCGTGCTGGTGCCCAACCCTCCACAACTCGCACTGCTAAAGTCACCACCCGCCCGCCTGCCCCCCCCTTCGCCTTCCTCGTTCCCTCACTCATTCACCCCCCAACCCCTTAGACTCCCACCTCATCTCTCCTCACCTTCTGAATCATGCATGGGCCACCTCCCCCCTCCACACATCTAAACTCCACCTCCCTCTTCTTCTCCCTCTCTCGGTTACACCATGCACCACCACCGCCACGATCACCACCACCACCTCCATATCCCATCAAACCGGATCGCCTTTCCCTTCCTTTCCTTCCTTCCCCCCACTTTTTACCTTCCCTACCCTGCTCCTTCGACGCCGCCCCCCTACTTCTGTACCCTGCCCATCGCTAGCTCCTCCCTTCTCCCCCATTAGTGCCCGCCCTAAATAGCTCCCCCCTTAAACCCTCCTTTCACTCCCATCGTTCCTATTACCTCCCTCCCTTTCTCACCCCCTATTCTTCACTACTCCCCCCGTACCCCAGCTCCCCCCCCCCTCCCCGACCCCAGGCCATCCATCTCAGACTGACCACTCCCGCTGCAACGAGACACCTTATATGAGTTTTTGGTGTGTGAAAAAATGATGAACAAAAGGAAAAGAGTTCGCAGGGCAATCCATCATCTGAAATACTTTGTCCAAACACACACACACACACACACACACACACACACACACACACACACACACACGCAACGATCCTCTCCGTTTTTCTCAGTGTTATTAAATTTCATCCTTGTAACATATTGAGCGAGAGAGAGAGAGAGAGAGAGAGAGAGAGAGAGAGAGAGAGAGAGAGAGCCTATTAGTATATTAAAAAAAAGAAAATCACAATCTCATTTACCTCCACCTACCTGTGAAACACCTGGAGACACCTGGCCTTCGTAATTCCTTTGATACAAACTTTTCCATTTTTCCTACCCCATAAAACTGTCAGTGGGTATGACGTGAGCGGGTGAGGGTGCGGGGTGGGTCGGGGTTGGACTGTTAGGGTGGGGTGGGATGGGTCCGAAAGGCGGGGTGGGCGAGGTGGGGAGAACGCCGGGCGCACCAACAGATGGCGCCCGAAACGCCGCCATGAAGCAGAAGCAGAGGGAGGAGGAGGTGGAGGAGAGGCAGGAAAGGAGAGGCGAGCGAGAAGAGGCTGCGACGCGCGCTCTTTCTAACCTTCTCTTGAAAAATCGAATGTAAACGCTGGCAATGGATTTAGATACGATGCAGAATTAGTACAAGAGCTTGCTGGGAGAACTGAGGTGACACGGAGGGGGGGCGAGGGAGCCGGCTGGTGTCGTTAGGAGGAACACGAAGCCAGGAAGGGAGGGAGGAAAAGCGTGTTGTTTGCCGGTGAAGTATTTTTTCCTTTAATCCAAGAGGGGGAGCAGGAGGAGGGGGGGGGGTCACTGTGGAATGGGTGCTGCAAATGCCTTCCCAGGGTCTCTTTAGTATTTGTTGTTAAAATATAATGCATCAGGAGGCAAGAAATCCATAAGTGTGGAAGGAGGATCTTGATACTGAGAATATAAAGAAACTGAGAACAGGAAGGAGTGGAGGAAGAAGTGGAAGGTGGAGGTGAGATATGAAATGTGGAGACAGGGGTGATGTGAGGTGCTGTGGAGAAGTGAAGAAAGTGAAGTTCGAGCATATGGAGAAACAGCCAGGACACGAAGAGGAGGTGACGGTGGTGGTGGTGGAGGTGGAGAAGGGGGAGAGGGGGAGGTGCATGGAGATCGCATTCACAATTACAGGCTGCAGCAAATTGGGGCCTTGCATCATAACATTCATTAAAAACGCGCGGTGGACGGATGTTGTGATGTGGTGAATGTTCCCCTCACGCTTCCACCCTACCACCCTGCCAACACGCTCTCCACCTCCTCCTCCTCCACCCCAAGACGTCCCCTACCCATGGCAATCCTCATTCCAATCACCCATCTGCCATGCGCAAGCGGGAGGAGGAGGAGGAGGAGGAGGAGGAGGAGGAGAAGGAGGTGGTGGAATGACGGTAGGAGAGAAGGGTGGGGAAGGAGGAGCACGAAGACGGGGTAGGGATGGGGGTGGGGGTGGGGTTGGGGAGGGAGGAGGCAGCATCAGCATCGGGACCCCACCATGCATTGCTGCCATGCACTGGAGGCAAAGAGGCAGGAGGGGGAAAAATCCATGCAGTATTGCCACTGATAGCGTCATGAGATTGCTTCTATACGGCCATGAACTGATAGGGGGAGGGTGAGCAGGAATGATGGCCGAGCAAGATAGTCATGGTAGTATAAAGGAAATGTTTAGCGCCGGTGTGGTCATGCGAGGAGGTGAAGGAGGAGGGGATATGGTGGGGCTGTTGGTGCTGGTAAGGTTGGTGGAGGTTATGGTAAGTAGTTGTATGGTGGGGCTTTTGGTGTTGGTCTGGTGGTAGTGGTGGTTATGGTGAGTGGTCATATGGGGGGGAGGAGGGATTATGGTGTTGCTGGTGCTGGGGATATGGTGAGATTGGTAAGTGGCCATGGTGGTGGGTATGGTATTGGTGGTGGGATTATGGAAGTGATGTGCTGAGGGTGGTTCTGTGGAGGTGGTGGTGGTGGTGGTGCTGGTGGTGTGTGTGTGTGAGTGGGAAGGGTATACAAGTGATGGTGTGCTGATAGTGGTGGTGATGGTGGTGGGAGTTATGGAAATGATGTGGTGAGGGTGGTGGTGATAGTGCTGCAGGTGATGATAAACGTGTGGGTGATAACAGCAGCAAACAGTATTTCTCGTAACAATAATTTACTCAATGCAAAAAAAAAAAAAAAAAAAAAAACATCACATAGAAACAAATCACATACAAACCATCGTATTTCTAGCAACATAATACATCACTAAATATTGACTTTATCCCATTTTTCTTTTTCATTACCATCCTGCAAACTGTTACCCATAAAAACCTTAATATCTGACATCAACTGTTGGCAATTAAATGATGTAACACACACACACACACACACACACACACACACACACACACACACACACACACACACACACACACACACACACACACACACACACACACACACACACACACACACACACACACACACACACACACACACACACACACACCTGAATAGGGGAAACGAGCAACACCTGCATGACGTCACAAGTGAGAGTGAGTGATTTGTAAATACTGTGTGGGGAGGAAAGTCATGAAGTGGGAGGGAGAAAAAAGACGGAGAGGCGGAGACGGAGTGGATACAATGGAAGGATAAAGAAAATGAGATAGAGAGGTTCATGAGGAGAAGGGGAAAGAGGAAGAGGAGGTGGAAAAGAAGGAGAGATCGTAACCAAGTAAAGAGGGAGGGGGAAAAATGAAGTATTGAAGAGAAGGAGCATCGTTAGCATGAGAAACCACAAGGAGAGGAGGAAAGAGGAGAGAGGAAGAGATGCAATATAGGACTGAAGGGAAAAAAATGCTCCAATGACCGATACAGCAACTTCACCGCACAACACCAAACGAAAAAACACTAAAACTCCCAACACACTCCTAGCACCACCACCACACAAGAAGATAAAGAACAACATAAACTAACACCATCACTTAAGAGAGGAGGTGATCGCCAGAGCAGGTAAGGAAAAGTAGGGATTAAGGGTGGCAAATAGATAATGAGAACGATAAATGAAGGAAAGGCAAGGTATGATAAAGTGAGGCAAGCAAGAGGTTTGGGTTGGAGGGAGGGAAGGACGAAACTAAATGGTAAATATTAAAACAAAATAGATAATCAGATATTGGGAGGTACAGGGAGGGAAAGAGAGGCAAGGTACAGGGGAAGAGGTAGACAGGTAGGAAGGCAGGTAAGTAGACAGGTAGGGCTAAAGGGGAGAAGGACAAATTGAAAACGTAAGCATCAATGACTATAAAGATAATAAGAGCCAGGAACATGAGGTAAGGCACAGGGGAGATAGGCAGGTAGGTAGGCAGGCAGGTAGGTAGGTGGTTGGTAGGCAGGCAGGTAGGTAGGTAGGTAGGTAGGTGGGAATGAAGCGAGGGAAGGACAAATTGAAAAGGCGCACATCGGGGCCACGTCGCACACTCGATCTGTCGGCAGTAAATCAGGAGTTTCCGCTCGAGTGGCACCGAAATGGGAGTGCCGCTCGGGATCACCATGGAGGAGTGTCATGCGTCAGAGGGTGTCAGGGGCAGCGGCGGGCACCCATCACCGGCAGGCACCCATCACTACCGGGGGAGGCTGACGAAGGAGGTGAGTAGTGGTGGTGATGGTGGTGGTGATGGGATGGAGGGAAGAGTATGTGTGAGTATTGCTAGGTGGGAGGCAAAATGTGTATGAGGTAAATGGAGGGAACGTGATGGTTGATGGATGTTTGTGTGAGTGTGTGCGTAGGTTAGATACAAATACACAAAACATATACATACGTTCATATACACATGGTTGAATCGAACGAGCTGTAAAAAGATGAGGAATGCAAAAAAAGGGCTTATTCATGACAGTGCAAAAGGCAAAGCGTGTGAAATAATGGTAATTCTAGGTAGATGTTTGTGTGTGTGTGTGTGGTGTGTGTGTGTGTGTGTGTGTGTGTGTTTGAGAGAGAGAGAGAGAGAGAGAGAGAGAGAGAGAGAGAGAGAGAGAGAGAGAGAGAGAGAGATGCGATAGTTAAAAGGAGGGAAGGGGCAGAGGCAGAAGGGGAGAAAAATCCAGAAGAAGAGAGAGAGAAAGAGAGAGTTTCCCAGGGAAGGTGAGAGGAAGGGGGAGGAAAAGGTAAAAATTGGAGAGTGGAAGTGTGCTGGAAAGGAAAAGAAAAAAGGCGAAAAAGTAGAAACAACAAAAACTTAAGAATAAAAACAGACGGGTAAAAAATAAAACAGGTAAGTAAGCCTCTGCACACAAGAACAAAAAGGATTATAAAGAAACCACACACGAGCCCTTCTCCTCTTCTCCTATATTCACCGCCCCTCCCCCCTCCACAGAAAAAAAACAACTACGAATAACAATCATACTCGTACTATCACAATCACCACCATAACCACCATAACCATCACCATCACAGTACAAGAAGACACGAACATCAACTGGGCCAAACAACGCCCCTGAAACGACTCTGAGACAGAACACTTCACTTTATGTTCTACTATTCTTACTCTTGGCAAGGAAGGAGGGGAGGAGGAGGATGAAAGGAGGAGAAGAGGAGGAGGAGGAGGAAAAGTCTTACAGAGAGGAGGAGGAGGAAGATCGACAGAGGAAGAGGAGGAGAAGAAGCATCAACAAGAGAAAGAAAAAAAGGACAATATATATAAAAAAGGTCATCTAGGTAAATAAGGGCCCAACAAGGTGAATCCCCTAAGTAGATAGACATCGGGAACTTGGTCACAGGTGGATGGAGGAGAGTAGAGAGAGGAGGGAAAAGGAGGGAGGAAGGCTGGGAGAGGGAGGGAAGGGAGGGAAAGAGGAGGAACTTAGGGTACGTTTTAGGAGGGGGGAGGAAGGACTGGGGAGCGAGGAAGAGGAAAAGAAGGAAAAGAAATAAGAGGAGGAAGATGAGGAGATAAACAGAAAGAGAGGAAGAATAAAGAAGAATAAAAAAAAAACACGCATGCACTAAAGAGACACAGTAGTTCATTATAACACAAGTAGGCTAAGAAGAGAGAGAGAGAGAGAGAGAGAGAGAGAGAGAGAGAGAGAGAGAGAGAGAGAGAGAGAGAGAGAGAGAGAGAGAGAGAGAGAGAGAGAGAGAGAGAGAGAGAGAGAGAGAGAGAGAGAGAGAGAGAGAGAGAGATGGGGGGGGAGGGTTAGTCATGCAGTGGAACGCGCGTCCAGTAACCGTTGTCATGGTAATGTGAGCGAGAGAGAGAGTAGTCATGCAGTCCGTCATGACCCTCCTCTTTGGGCTCATTATGCTCTCCCCCCCAGTCTCTCTCTCTCTCTCTCATTTCATTCGTCACTATCGTCACCATCACCACCATCACCATCACTACTGCTTATCTAACTATGTGTGTGTGTGTGTGTGTGTGTGTGTGTGTGTGTGTGTGCGCGCACGCGTGGATTTCCATAATTACGACTTAACTTTACATAACATTATCACAGGCGTTAATTTAAACCATATCACCCACAATCACCACCACCAACAACCAGTATCACTACCACTATCATCACCATCAACATCACTTCTTTCTTTCCTCCTTAATTCCCACCATCACTATCACTCATTCACTATCATGGCAACAAAGTACAAAGATAAAAGAGAAAAAAAAAAAAGGCCTGAAAAAAGAAGCGTCGGATACGAAAGTCGAAGAAAATGAGGAAGCGGAAGAGTACGGGAAAGAGGAGGAAGAGGAGGAGGAAGAGGAGGAGGAGGAGGAGGAGCAAGATATAAAAATGAACAGTAAAAATAAGGCTCAGCACAATTACCATGCACGGCCCTCTAGCGGCGATGGCTGCATGTGGTCAAACCGGTCACCTAGCTTGCGTCATGCAGCGGCCCCCCTCCCCCCCTCCCCTCCCTCTCTCCCCACTCCCTCCCTCCCTCACTTATCGTCCTAAAAGCGCCCCACGTCCCTCCCTTTCCTCTCCCTTCTTCTCTTTCCCCTCCTCCCCCTCCCCTCCGTCAATGCACCGCTGTCATGAGGCCTGTGTCATGCGCGTGTGGGGGGCAGTTGAAGGTCATGAGGAGAGGGAGGGAGGCAGGGGAAGCAGGCAGCGCAGGGGAAGCAGGCAAGGAGGTATTTAGGCAGGCAGGGAGACAAGCAGGATGGGAGGGTGGCGGAAGGAAAAGGAGGAAGGGAAAGTTGTGGAGAAAGGGGAGAGGAAAGGAGAGGAGGAAGGGAGGGCAAGGTAGCGGATACAGGAAGAGAGGTGAGGAGGTTTGGAGGAGGAGGAGGAGGAGGAGGAGGAGAGGTTAAAAAGGGGGTCTTGGGTGTGCGTGTGTGTGCATGACGGAGGGAGAGAATCTGGTTCGCGAGACTCTGATAGGAAGGAAGGAAGGGAGGAAGGGAGGGAGGAAAGAGAACGAGGAAGAGGAAGAGGAGGAGGAGGAGGAGGAGGTGGAGGAGGAGGAGGAGGAGGGAGAAGGAGGAGTCCACGCGGTAATGAATGATGGTAGAGAAGGTTAATCTTGGTAGATGGCGTTGCAGTGCTGATGTTGGAGTTGTCGGTGCAGGAGGTGGAAGTGGTGGTGGTGGTGGTGGTGTTAATGGTGATTGTGGTGAGGTTAGTGATGGTGATGATAATGATGGTGGTGTTTTGGGCTGTGTGATTGTCATATTGATCGTGACATGCATTGCAGTACTCCTCCTTCTTCTCCTCCTCCTTCTCTCTCTCTCTCTCTCTCTCTCTCTCTCTCTCTCTCTCTCTCTCTCTCTCTCTCTCTCTCTCTCTCTCTCTCTCTTCCTTTCTCCCTCTCCCTCTCTCTTCCTCTCTTTTACTCGCTATTCCGCCATTCGCTCACTCTCTCTCCGGTTTGGTTAGAGAGAGGACCAGACCCGCTCTCTCTCTCGCTCTCTTTCTCTCTCTTTTCCGTCATGCACAAAATTAACAAAAATAATCTTCCCTCCTAACTTTTCCGTCTCACTCCCGTCACTTTTTGCATGATTTTGTCGGTGGCATTCTGGCCAAACAAACAAACACAAAAACCTTCCCGTCATGCACTAGAAAGTTATAGATAAACAAAAACGATATCTAATAGTGACTTTTCTGTTTGTCAACTCTCTCTCTCTCTCTCTCTCTCTCTCTCTCTCTCTCTCTCTCTCTCTCTCTCTCTCTCTCTCTCTCTCTCTCTCTCTCTCTCTCTCTCTCTCTCTCTCTCTCTCTCTCTCTCTCTCTCTCTCTCTCTCTCTCTCTCTCCTCCCCTTCCTTTCCTCCTCTCTCCTCTCCCCCTCCTCCTCCCTCCCTTCTGTCTGTCACCATTCGATTTTCAATGTGTCAGTACGCTTTCAAATTTCGCCGGCGGATTCATGACAAATAAAAACTTGGTAATCACACGCATGACTGCCATGAAAACGGCCATGCAAAATTTAGTTTCCCAACACAACAACAACAAATCATTCCGAGCCTACGCCATCCTCCCTTCCACCCTCCCCCCGTTCCCTTCACTCTGCCTCCTCTTCTGCATGACTCCTCCTCCTCCTCTTGCTTCTCCTCCTATTCATTCTCCTTTTTTCCCCAGCTCATGATGTCTGCAATATGACATGATCGAAATATAATGATACTGAGTCATCCTAGTTTGGGCATAATTATCATGAGCCGTTTAAAGTCCATCGCGTCGTCTGGTCTACCTGAAGTCTTCCTCCCTCCCACCCTTCTTATGACTCACCTCCGTGTCTACCTTCCTTCGCTCTCATTAAGGTGATCCAAAGCGTTGAGTGTTGCATCAGTGGTTGCGTTGTGACTGACATTATATATACCCTTCTTTCTTTTTCCTTACTTTCGAATGTATATTTTCTCTCTGTTTCGGTTTGTCTCTCTGTCTGTCTGTTTGTATGTTTCTTTCTGTATATTTTCAGTCTGTCTGTGTCTGTGTCTGTCTGTCTGTCTTTCTTTCTGTATATTTTCAGTCTGTCTCTGTCTGGTGTTTGTGTCCCTGCCTCTCTCTCTCTCTCTCTCTCTCTCTCTCTCTCTCTCTCTCTCTCTCTCTCTCTCTCTCTCTCTCTCTCTCTCTCTCTCTCAACCTTTAGGGATTTTCACTATGAACCAGAAAATACTTTTAGCACAATCCGTTTAGGCTTTTTTTCGAATCAATGTTCAGCTTCGGGCCGAGTGACGCGCCGCCGAGAACACTTTCGGGAAAACTCGCTATAGCGACGGACGGACTCGGTGGTTTGCGATGCTCACTGGTTTGAGGTTTAGTTTTCATGTCTAAAAGTTTATGCCAAGCTTTCATTCAATACATCAGGCTTCTCACCGTCAGTTATATTTATTGCATCTACGTAAGTGAAATTCATTGATAGGGTCATTACTCACAGGTGAAATTATAAAGGTAAAACTGTAAATACAAGGAACCCAACGGTGAGCTATCATATAAAGTAAAAGTCAGAGAAGGAAAAGTCAGAGTGAAAAGTCGGAGAAGAGAAAAGAAGAGAGGTCATGCATTGATATCAAGAGGATGAGCTTATTACGCTTCCTCTATATACTATGGGTCGTATTAAAAGATATATCGCCCCCTAAGAACACATAATTGAAGAGGCTTTCGTAGGAGTTGTGAGCATTTCCAGGGGTAGTTTTATGACCCTGGTGGTAGTTTGACCCTTCTTCTGTACCCTGAGCCTAAAAAATCCTTATTAGAACCTGATTGATCCCCCCTTTGACCTTTAGAAATGTGAGAAGCGAAAGTGTCTTGTAATACCAGCCTATATCTTACTACACAGGAGGAAAGTAATTAGAAAACAAGTGAAGAAGCAATGATCTTTTCTCACTATAATTCCTGAACACCCCACACTGCTGCATTTAGGTAACCCGCAAAAATCAAACAATTACCACTCTTTCGATGGCCCACATACACCCAAGTAATACTCTAATATTTTACGGAACATAAACAGAAAAAAAAACTCATACTCAAATCACAAATCACTCCACAGATTCAGGTAGTTTTCTTGCCATTTCCCCCCTAAAAAAAAAGAGAGCTATATGAAGTCTTACATTCGCCACTAAAAAAAAAAAAAAGGAAAAAAAATCGGGAGTTTTCATGTTTTGAGACTTTTTCATAAATACTCAGAAAGCGAAACTGGTGAGCACATAGGCGGGTGACAGGAAGGTAGGTGGTGAGCAGGTAGGCCGGCAGGTGGGTAGGGAGGGAGGCAGGCAGGTAGGTAGGTAGGCAGGTAGGTAGGCAGGTTGGTAGGGAGGCAAGCAGGTAGGTAGGCAGGTGGGTAGGGAGGCAGGCAGGCAGGCAGGCAGGTAGGTAGGCAGGTAACGCTTCTCGGTGCGCTTCACTTAACTGGCTTTTTCCATCCACACCTGAGTCCCCGTACAGCGAACTAGCGGCTTTTATGTTATATACAGAGTCATGCTTCAGCTGCGTGGCACAGTGAGAGGGTGTAGGAGAAGGCGTGGAGTGGGTGGAAGTGGGCGGCAGAGGAAGAAGGGCATGTGTGGAGTGAACAGAAGTGGGTGGTGGAAGGAAAGACTAAGTGGAATGATTGGGAAAAGGTGGTAAAGAGAGGGAGACGGTGCGGAGTGACTATACAGATTGGTACAGAGTGGGAGAAAAGGATGGAGTGTGGAGTGGGAGACGAAAGAGTGGGAAAAGGTGGTAAAGAGAGGGAGACGGTGTGGAGTGACGATATAGGTTGGTACAGGGTGGAAGAAAAGGATGGAGTGTGGAGTGGGAGACGAAAGTGTGACTGAAAGATGGTATGAAGTGATTGTCTGGTAGAGGGCGGGAGGGGGGACTGTGGAGTGGATGAGAGACGTGAGGGTGGGTGGGTGGAAGAGGGTGTGGAGTGGGAAGGTAAGTCATGGGGCTACAAGTAGACTGAGGGAGCGGTGTGAGGATGACTGACTTACTGATTACACGTTGACTTTTGAGGCCGAGGTGTAATATATGAGGTGTTCGTGTGGGCTGCTATGGGTGTGGTTGTGGATATGGATGACGAGGTGTACTTAGAAGGCATCCCAGGTGTAGGTGAGAGGAGGACGGGTGAAAGGCATGTCGTACAGGTATGATAAAAAATGATAATGCCAATAAGTAAACATAATACTATCCTCAAGGCAATGGTAAATAGAGTGAATGAGAGTAAAAAATCAGTAATAAACGCTCCATACAATATTGGGATGAAAAACAATCAAACAAACAAACAAACAAACAAAAACATAAAACAGAAAAGATAAAAAATAACTATCGGCACACAAACATTATAAAAAAAAACAAATAAAAAACTGCAAGAAAGAAACACAACTGGGCGCCTGGTAAACACGATAACGTCAGGATCACACACACACACACACACACACACACACACACACACACACACACACACACACACACACACACATTATTAAAGAGGCGGCCTGCGTGAGACAGTTCCCACATACGAGGTTCGAGGTACATCAGGGGGGAAGGGAGGAGGTGGAGAGAAAGGAGGGAGGAGGAGGAGGAGGAGGAGGAGGATAGGGAGACATGGAGAGATGGAGGGAGAGGGAGAGAAAGGAAGGGAGGGATAGGGAGTAAGTGAGGGCTAGACAGAAGCATGGATGGGAGATCAAGGGAAGGGAGGGGAAGAAACAGGAGAAGAAAGTAAAAGAAGTCATTGGAGAAAGGAGACGAGGAGGTGAAATGGGTAGGGAGAAGGGAGAAGGAAGGGAGAGGGGGGTGGGGAGCGAGGAACTCAACCCCCTTACCCTTCTAGCTACTCATTGCTCATATGGGAAGGTCAGTGTAAGGGGGGGCATTAGGGGGAGGGGGTTTGGTGAATGTATGCTTGGGACTGAGCTAAGGGGAGTGGGGTTAGGGGGCGAAGAAGGGACTCGAAAGGGTGAAGGAAAGGTATAAAAAGGGGGGTGAAGAAGGAGAGTGAGGAAGAGGAGGTAGTGATATGGGAGACGGAGAAAGGGGAAAGAAGGATAATGAGGTAGGAGAAGGAAGGATTAAGCGACGGAGGAACGGAGGGAGATGGGAGGAAAGGGGGGCGGAGGAAGAAAAGTAATATGGGTAAAGGATAGAATGGAAGAAATGATAGAAATGTAGAAGAGAGGGAGGAAGGGAGGGAGAGAGATGGTAGGAGAGAGGGAGAGGAAGAGGGAGGGGGAGGGGAAGAGGAAGAGAGGAAGGGAGAAGTTACAAATCGACCTTCGGATGTAATTGAGACCATTTTAAGACAATGAACTCCAACGACACTCGAGACCCATTCAAACACTGCAGCCAATTATTGCCAAAACTACTGCATGGAACATAAACAAAAACAATATTAGGAACGAAAGAAAAGGAAGTAGGCGACGAGAGGAATGAAGTGTCGCAGCTCAAGTTTTGTCTACTCAACATTTGAATGGCGGGCTGAGTAGTGTTGCTGTTCTTCTTGTTCTTGCACTTCCTTATTCTGGAACTGAAGAGGCATTGAAGTGGGAGTTTATGCAATGAAAGGGTTGGCAAGGGCTGGGTAAGTTTGGTACTGCTATTACTACCACCACTTTTACTACTACTACTACTACTACTACTATTACTACTACTACTACTACTACTACTACTACTACTACTACTATGTGTGTGAGGATGCAATCGTTTATTTTTTTTTCTTTTCTTTTCTTTCCGAACTCCTATCACACGTTCACTTATTCATTTATCTTCCCCAACAACTATGTTCTCTTGTTTCTGTCATATTCTTTGCCTTCCTCCTCTTCTTCATTTTACTCCACCTCCTCTTCCTCGCTCCCCTTCTCCTTTCCATCGTCTTCTTTCCTTCCAATCTTTGCTCTGTCCTTGCACCATTTTCACTGCCCTCTCTCTCTCTCTCTCTCTCTCTCTCTCTCTCTCTCTCTCTGAAGAAAAGTTTACAAAATATGCAGTATATAAAAAGACTGCACCTCCCATTATATTGTTGCATAATATTGATACACTATAAAACAAAAAGACGTTACTAGAATAAAAGTCCCGTAATGCAACACCTTCTATAGGCAAAACTCATAATGGGTTAACATACTTTAGAGGAAAATTCATAATAATATTGAGGAATTCAAAAAAAGTTGTAACCATTTTATGACGGACACAAGTCTGCGGATCTGATCCCCAGAGCTGACAAATTGAGGAAAACTGGTATGCATATTGTATTCATTATGGCTTCATAAAGATATACGAGGATAGAACGATATATACACTGACACAGATCGCTAATTATATGCGTAAAGATATGAATATAATAATGAAGGGAGAATAATATTATCAAGTGGTGTATTTTTCCTTCCAGAGTAAAAATAAATGATAAAATGTACGGATATGAGGGCCTTATTACTTGATACAGATAATCACTCAACATAAATATCCATCTATCTATCCATCTATCTATCTTTCTATCTATACATCGAAAAAAGAAATATTGGCAAAAATCCATGGAGCAAACTGTGTCATGAGATATACATTGAAAGATGCAAATAGGAATACTATCGACACCGAGCAAACGATGTACACAGATATTATAGACAGTAGCTGATACACGCACAGATAGAGAGATAGATAAACAGATATTGCGGATCATTGCCACTGAGCCATCGACATTTCATCCGAGTACTAGAAATCAACAACGATACACACACACACACACACACACACACACACACACACACACACACACACACACACAGATAAGAAAAAAATGAACGCTCCAATTCATTCATACGTGTTTTTTTTTGTATTTATATTTTACAGTTTTCCGATGGTTACAATCAAGCATCGAATTTATTACAGAGAAAACGTCACAGGCATTATGAGCTTGTTGGGCCCTGATCCCCGTATGACCGCCGAGAGAGAGAGAGAGAGAGAGAGAGAGAGAGAGAGAGAGAGAGAGAGAGAGAGAGAGAGAGAGAGAGAGAGAGAGAGGAGAGAGAGAGAGAGAGAGAGAGAGAGAGAGAGAGAGAGAGAGAGAGAGAGAGAGAGAGAGAGAGAGAGAGAGAGAGAGAGAGAGAGAGAGAGAGAGAGAGAGAGAGAGAGAGAGAGAGAGAGAGAGAGAGAGAGAGAGAGAGAGAGAGAGAGAGAGAGAGAGAGAGAGAGAGAGAGAGAGAGAGAGAGAGAGAGAGAGAGAGAGAGAGAGAGAGAGAGAGAGAGAGTGTGTGTGTGTGTGTGTGTTTCCAGAGGGGGGCGCAGGTATAGCCAGTCTTCCCAACTGCCCCTCCCCATTCACCACCACCACCACCACCGCCACGGGGAGTCGCCACTGTCACCACCACGCACTGCATCGCCTTCGTCACCACCACCACTACCACCACCGCCGCCGCCGCCCATCGACGCCAGGGCCACTAGCTACGGTGAGAGTAGGAAGCTTTATTTATCATCGGTACGTGCGGACAGCGAGGT
>NC_066516.1:16937490-16942490 GCF_024679095.1 Eriocheir sinensis
CATTAATTAATCTATTAGATAATGCCTAACATCCATTAATCATGAGGCCGTGGCAGGCTGAGGTACATTTTTTATTATAAATTTTATCTGAAAAATCGGATTTTTTATAAACTTCCATGTAATAACGCGCGCCCACACACACACACACACACACACACACACACACACACACACACACACACACACACACACACACACACACACACACACACACACACACACACACACACACACACACACACACACACACACACACACACACACACACACACACACACACACACACACACACACACACACACACACACACACACACTCCAACACGGACAGGAAACCAATAAACTATATTACATAATAATAACGCATATTTTTTCAGGGTCTTTTGTTTTATTTACTTGTGTGTGTGTGTGTGTGTGTGTGTGTGTGTGTGTGTGTGTGTATTTCTTAGCGTACAGGAAATATTAGTTGCGACACACCAAATAAATTACCAGTCATCAGCTGCTTTAGGAGCCTTGATTAACGATCGACTGCTGCTGACACAACAAAGAAAAAACAAAAAATGAGCAAACCATCCCAGCAGCACAGAGCAGTAACGAGGCGCAGCACTTGTGGGAGTGAATAACAACCAACCCCGGAAGCTAGAAGTTAGAGGCAAGATGACAAATGATGTCTCGCCTTTATTAAAAAATTGTTCCACACATCAACAAGCTTCTTATTCATTACAACCTGAAGGAACACTCACTCCTGGGGCTTTGGGGGATGGGGGGGCTTCATAGTGAGCTGGGTGGGGGTGGTGGGGGTGGTTGGGGGTGAGGGGTCAGGAATAAAGGGGGAGGGGGAAATGGACTATGTTAGGGCGTGTCACGGGCATGAAGTATATATGCATTGTTAGCGCAAGGCGGAAAACGATCACCAGGAAGGGAAGACGTTCATTTTCGTGCGAAACTGTCACGGCTTCCTGCGCGGCCCTGCATCCTGCCGCCCAGATGAAGGAGGAGAATTTTTATGTTCCACTAATGCCTAGTAAACTGCTCCCACTTGTTCTACATATATATCTTTTCTTATTCTTTAGTGTTGTTTTTCGTGACGAATTACACTATAAATGCTTCGTCCTTGAGAAGACTTTTTTTATCACCACTACAAAAAAAAAAAAAAGAGAAAATGTGCATGTGTTTCATTTACTCTAAAACTATCCAACTATTGTTTTTTTTTTGCTTATCGTTGATCCACTTAATTCTCATACGATAGTGAGGGTGGGGAACAACCATGCATAATAAAGGGCAACAGTCTGAAAAGAAAAAGAAAAGTTCTCTCAATAAACACTAAATAGGGAAGTCAGGAATCGAGGCCATTAATGTTTTCTCACAGGAAGTCTATGTTAAGGAAGGAGCTAAGCGTGGTAATAAGGGCAAAAAAGGATATATCTCTATACTCTGGAGTCACGCTATAAGAATAATTACACTGTGCAGACTCGGCGTAATGCTTCCCACCACATCAGTGAATTGGCAGTGCTGAGGAGGAGGTGTGAGGAGGAAGGATGGACGGAGAGCGGAAGAGAGGAAGTGGATATTAGGGAGAGAGAAGCGTGAATGAGGAATGGGGGAAAAGATGATAAACGGTGGAAGGGGGAGTGAGAAAAGAAGGTGTAAGACATGGAGGATAATAATAGTAAAAGACGGAGTGAGAAAAAAATTGTGTAAGGTGGGAAGGAAAAGATAATGATAGACAGGAAAAATAAAAATCAGTATAAGACAGGGAAGAAAAAGATAGTGGAAGACAGGGAGAAAAAAATCGGTGTAGGACAGGGAGGAAAAAGTTAGTAGAAAAAGAGGAAAACAAAACAAAACAGTGGCGAGTGGAATGTGGACGAAGAATAAAGTGAAGACGATGGACTGTGGAGAAGAATAGGAACATAGGATGGGTAGAGGAAAGAAGATGCACGTTAAGATGTAGAAAATTAGAAACTGAAGAGCTGGTAAAGTTGGAAGATGCCTGCTGCTCAAGGTATCCACTCCACCATCAGAACCACCACCACCACTACCACCGCTATCACCATCACCACCCAAGACACCTCGTGCAAGATCTTGATAAGTAGAATATTAGTTACGTGTTTCTGCAGCTTTCGTGCCACAGTGGAGAAAACAGTAACTTCCTGCTTGAGCGGAGGAGGAGGAGGAGGAGGAGGAGGAAGGAAAGGAAGAGAAGAAAAAGACGGGAGAGAAAAAGGAGAGGGAAAAGGATAAGAAAAAAATGTATAAAGAACAAATAAGTAATAAGAGAGGCAGCGGCATTACAATGAGGTCACGAGATTAAAAAAAAAATATGCTGTACAGTTCTACACGTCTTGACCTTTAATTAAAGAGTAGAAAAAGCGAGGAGGAGGAGGAGGAGGAGGAGGAGGGGCCCCGTTCTCAGCACTGCTTTTTCTTGAAGAATGACAACTAAAGATGAGACTAATTAAAGCTGAGATCACCTTTAACGCAAGGATCCGTCTCTTATCATTATTATTATCACGCGTGTGAGGAGTTTATCTTTACACATCACCGACGCTAAAACTCAGACGCTTACTCAAGGACATATTAAAGAAGTGCATAATTTACCTGGTAACTTTAAAAGCGACTTCCCTACTGTTCTTGTTCCTGTTATTGCCATTATTATTATTATCATCATTAGCATTATTATTATTATTATTATTATTATTATTATTATTATTATTATTATTATTATTATTATTATTATTATTATTATCAATCTATTACAACCATCATATTTTCCTTATATTATTATTATTATTATTATTATTATTATTATTATTATTATTATTATTATTATTATTATTATTATTATTATTATTATTATTATCAGCCATCATCTTCATCATTAGTTACATTAACATTTCTATCATTATGAATTTTATAAGATTTTTTTCTTGGGATTATTACAATAGATGCAATTTGATTTATTGTTACTAAAATAATTAGAAATATTATTGTTGAAATATCATTATAAATAAGTAAAAAACAACAACAACAACAACAACTATGCACACCTATTTCTTTGTACTTTTAAAACCGCTTCTTTTTAGTCCCATTACACGTCAAAAGCAAGTAAAATAAAATACGTCTTTTTATGTTTTCACACAACACAGCACATCGGCCACACGCAGCTATATAGTGTGCCCAAACTTAACCTTGCCTTTACTCACATTAAATCTCGACGCAGACCAGACAGCCAGACAGGCATCATGGGTTTAAGAGCTGGTCTTGATTCCAATGGCAAAAACACAAGGCAAGACTTACCCTAGCAAACAATCATTTTATCCTTCCCGCCAGCCAGCAGTCATCGTGTAAGCAAAATAATCAACACACTCCACCCCGCACATAAACACGCTCATGTCATCAGAGTTTCTTATACAGTCTGCGTAACCGCATTATTAAATGCATTTTTTTTACGTCCTACTTGTAACCCACGAGCTCTAAAAGGTAGAAGCGAATAAGAAATCTAACTGATCTTGCGACACAAACTGCGTGCTGAAGAAAATACATATATGTTTTTCGTTATTTTTTTTTTACTTCACTGACGTTTCTAGAGGCCATTTGGAACGAGAGAAAATATAGCCTTGAGGAGAAAAAATCGTGAAATGGATGAGGAAACGTATCCAGTAATTATCGTCCCGGCAGCCGCTGCAGAGACACGCCACGATGATTATCTGATAAGGCGAGGAACCTCCACGTTTTTTGACCTTTTTTACAGACACAACTTATGCCATTATTATTTTTTTCAGTGTACAACGTGGCACCTAAGAAACACGGAAAATAACAGAAATGATCACAAACGAAATAAGACACCTATAGAAAAAAAAATGCGGTAAATCAAGAGCACAAGAAATTTGAAAAAGAAAGAAAAGAAAAAGCAAAAAAAAAAAAGAAAAGAAAAAAAAAATCTACGTTCCCACCACGGCGTGTTCGTGCGTCGGGGCAGGTTTATACCAACATGCCCGGCACACCTGAGCCCATACACCTGTCCTGCACGAGGCACACTCACACCTCGCATGTCTCGGCGCCTCAGTACATAACGCGGCTAATGGACGCCTGCAACACAATTATGCCACGAACGGTTTACTTAGCAACGATAATGCCCAACGCAACACACCAGCACACACACGTACACGCCTTGCCTTCACGTGCCTCTCTCTCTCTCTCTCTCTCTCTCTCTCTCTCTCTCTCTCTCTCTCTCTCTCTCTCTCTCTCTCTCTCTCTCTCTCTCTCTCTCTCTCTCTCTCTCTCTCTCCCACTACACACACACACACACACAAGAAAAAGCTCACTATAATAAGTACTATGATAGATCAGCGACAGAATCCATGCCCAACTAAAATTTAATGTAATTGCTATGTAGTAAGTGTGATGCTGTTTGTTCCTTACACATACAATTCGGCGCATAATGAAACCAAACTAATACATATAAATGACGGGCGCCTCTAAACTTTTTCGGAGGAGGGAAAGTGGGAGAAGAGATCAGCGAAAGGGTGGAGGTGATTTTAACAGCAACATGAAAAAATAGAAAATATACTCTCGGACTTTGAAAACAGAGCACCATCATCATCGATCATCATCAACATCATCATCAACATCATCATTATAACGGTGCGGTATGGGAGCACAACGGAAGAAGGGACACAAAGAGGTAGGCCGCTACTCCCTCGAGGCCTCCGCTACGCCCTTGCCCTGTCCACCGGCCCGTCACTGCCCCCCACCGTCACCGCCGCTCACCGAGGGGCTGCCGAGTCGTCAGAGGCGCATTATAGCAGCGTACACAACAAACTTTCCGTCAGGGAGGCATGAGGGCGGCGCGTTAAGCTTTGTGAGGCGAGGCTATTGTTTTGGTAAAAACTCTGGGGAATACTTTTGAAATGTATGTAAAAAAGAAGGTGCATAAAAAGTAGCCAGGACAGGAGGGGGCCGAGGTGCGCAGGGCCGATCAAAGGCTTGCACTGCCTG
>NC_066516.1:16947490-17042490 GCF_024679095.1 Eriocheir sinensis
TCGAGTTCTTATAGGGAAAATATCAGGGCTTCATCATCGTTAATTAACAAGTACAATCATTTCTAGTTGGATGAAGCCTAAAAAACATAAAAAAGTAAATTTACATGTGACATGAAAATACACCGTTTTATTTTCTGATATATGATTTCAAAGCAAGGCAGAATATAAGTGCAAATGTAACACCCTCGATTTAACATCAGAGGTAAAGTAATCGGATATTTAATACTGCAAGTTTTTTTGAGTACATCTGTGCTTGAATATAGGAAGCACTGCTCCTCCCCCCCCCAAAAAAAAAAAATGTAAAAATTACTAAAAGAATAAATACCTGTTCCCCTGGCGACGCATAAGTATTAGTATATTATTATGATTGTTACATTATGTCATTGAAACTCTTTAATTGGGTGACAGCGTAATGATGAGGCGTTAACACAAGCCATGATCAGCCATCGGTGAACAAAGTAACGCGTCGGCCTGGCGAACACCGGCGATGAATGAATCATGCACGGTAAAGGTCGCCGCACGGCCTTGTCCTCGGCGCTATTCTCCCCGCAAAATTATGAAAACTTCACCATGTGCACGAAAGCAGTGACGAGTCTGAAGTTCTTCTTCGTCAGTCATGCGATATTCAGTTCAGTTTTTTCCGAGTCATGCAAAAACGTGATTCATTGAGATAATGCTTCTAAATAACAATTTTGAGAACATAATATTTTTGTTCCGTAATTTATGATCTTTTATTAATAGTTTCCAACATATCTTTCCTAAAAATAATGGAGGAATCGTATTTCAAGCAAGTAGCAAAATAAGAAAAAAAGTTCAGCTTTTTCAATTTTAAGTGACTGTATTCAAAGGTCAAGGGCTACCACGAGCTGTCGCATGAATGTTTTAACGTGCAGCGTTCCGAGGCAGCACCTGACAAGACAGCCCCGAAAAGACTGGAGAGGAAAAAAGACGCCTTATGAAGAACGTTCAGGGGATATGCAAAAGAAATCAAACAATCCAGGTCAACTGATGGTAAAAATAATATTAATAAAGCAATGGCATATGACATAAGAATTCTAGAGACACGTTAGAAAAATACAAATAATGTATTTCTATATATCCAAGAATAATAATCCTTCTTTGCAAACTATCTGCCTAATGGCTCAAGTCAACCAGGAAGGTACATTAGCTGATAGCATGCTTTGTAATACTGTGGCGATGATAGGCCAGGTGTTTTCACGCATCCTTAAGGAGTGTGTGTGTGTGTGTGTGTATGTGTGTGTGTGTGTGTGTGTGTGTGTGTGTGTGTGTGTATATATATATCTATATATATATATATATATATATATATATATATATATATATATATATATATATATATATATATATATATATATATGTATATATATATATATATATATATATATATATATATATATATATATATATATATATATATATATATATATATATATATATATATATATATATATATATATATATATATATATATATATATATATATATATATATATATATATATATATATATATATATATATATATATATATATATATATATATATATATATATATATATATATATATATATATATATATATATAGCTATAAGTATAATATTTGTCTGCTTGCTTCTTTAGTAATCTATTACTGATCTATTTATATCATTATCATATTATTAATAATAATAAACAGAAGCAGTATTATTATTAGTAGTAGTAGTAGCAGTGCTAAGTTGTATTAGTGATATGGTTGGATGCCACAGTTATTAGCGAACAGAGTTGGGGCCCTCCATGATTATGTATCGGGAAAATAAACATGGGTGGAGGTATCTTTTTAGTAGTAGTAGTAGTAGTAGTAGTAGTAATCGTGGTTGTAGTAGTAGTAGTAGTAGTAGTAGTAGTAATCGTGGTTGTAGTAGTAGTAGTAGTAGTAGTAGTAATCGTGGTTGTAGTAATAGTAGTAGTAGTAGTAGAAGTAGTAGTAGTAGTAGTAGTAGTAGTAGTAGTAGTAGTAGTAGTAATAGTAGTAGTAGTAGTAGTAGTAGTAGTAGTAGTAGTAGTAGTAGTAGTAGTAGTAGTAGTAGTAGTAGTAGTAGTAGTAGTAGTAGTATCATCATCATCAGCAGCAGTAGTAGGAGGAGTACATAACACAACAGTAAGCTAATTTTCCGAAGTGGTGCAATAAGACCTAGTGACAACACGTCCACCAGGCGGCATTTGTATCAGAGGATATTGAATGATGGTAAGTCAAAAGTGACGTATATCATTACAAAAATTGTTTATATATAACACAACAAATAATCATCACCCCGTAGGTCATGCATTGTTTGATTCATTATGTACATACAAAAGAGAAAACAAGAGTTAATTCGTTGTTTGTGTACGGCTGGTGTTTGAAGCTTACAGCCTCGATTAGAAAACTTCGTTGAATACGAGCTACATAAAAAAAAAAATACAATCCAGGTGTGGATAAGTGTGTATGAGATAATCCTCCACAGTCTTTTACCAGACTCGGCATGGATGTGAGGTAGGACAATGTCCTAATTAAGTGAGACAGGGCAAAGTCCTAACTAGTTTAAGTAGTTTAGGTTGGATAATAGTCTTTGGCTTTTGATTGTTTTTCTTTCTGAGGTAGGTTAAAATACGCCCGGTTGGAAAAATTAAGTAAAAACGGTAAATTAAGGAGAGGCGAAGCCTCTCATGAGTACTTAATGCTGACTCGCCTCAACAAAAAATATTGCCACGTTCCACGTGTCTAAGAATCACCGGGGTCACCTGTGGCGCCTGGAAAGCGCCACTTCCGACTGTGTGCCTCGTGGCCAAGACAGTCGGTGCCACAATGACCACATGAGCCACCAAAGTTTTCCTGCGGGGCAAGTCCTCAGGGGGGACGGGAGGGACCTGAGGCGCTGGGGGCGTAGTGTTGCCTCATGACACATGGATGGAACATCGGCTGGCTGGTGGTCACTCATTCCTCATGGATGAGCCAAACACTCGTGCCTTACCTGAGGAGCCAAGAGTCTTGGGGGTGTTGGTCTGCCGTGGTGAAGGATGCGAGGGTCGTGGGGGCAAGTCTGCCTTCGCGGCCTGTGCTGGAGGCTGCGGCACCACTGCGAGTCACGGGCGGCGTGGCGAGTGCTCTGCAGGTGTGGTGTCGTGGCCTTACAGGTGACACCTTCAGCCAGGTCCATAGGCTGCCCAGGTCTGAGAGGAGCGCGGTGCCGGGAGTCAGCTGTTTCACACGAGGGGCGGGCTGGCGCCTCGCAGGGTTGCCAACGTGTGCAAAACACTCAACTCACCTGTACAGGCAATTTTTCTACTCGATTTTCGCCGTTCCAGCCTGAAGTCTCGTCTGTCTGACCAATGAACGGCAAGCAATGTAAAAATCTGCGTATTTTTAATCAGTATATGTTTCGTCCCCAATTAGGGTTGTCATTACTGTGACAGCAACGCAGGCTTGCCATCCCCTCTTGGAGTCATCGCAGACGAGCTCCTTGGCCACTGCACGGGTCGCTGGCTTCCTTGAGGCAAAATTAGCATAAAAGAGTCGACTTAATCGCTAAGTATCGATGGTAATTCGAGCAGTATTTGTTAAGTCTCTGGGCGGTGGACACCTGGTCGGGCTGACGTGAGAAAGTCTCATCAACGTTTGTGTTTCTTGGTACTTTCTTATTCTTGTAAGTGTTGAAAACAATTATTTTTTCTCCGAGTTTATAGCACACGAAAAAGTATCTCTCGTGATTAAAAAAAAATACAAAAATCGGTAATCCACATAATTTTTACTAACTTGAGTGCAGGTCCAGGTGAGTCGAGGCGATTCTAACCACACATGTCGGTCACATATCGACAAGAAAATGTTTTTACTTATCAATTCTTCACTCAACACAAGTATCGTCAACCAACTTCATTTATAAAGCACACATTATCGTCATCACTTTCCTTAAACATTCACTTCAATTTCCTCCTTTGCACAGTCGTCCACCAACCTTCCTCCACTTCCGGACAGCCTTTACCACCCACCAGCCACAACTCTCTACAGCATCTTGATCATCACTACCTGATGAAAAATACGACACCCTCCTCCCCCGCCACCCCATCCTTTCTTTAAGATCTCCACCCCTCCTCCTGCTCTTTTCACCCTCCCACCAACACGCTGCACACACCCTTGACCCTCCTCCACCAGCGTCCCGAGGCAGGGGCGCGCGTGTCCCAGGGCCCCAGGCAACTTTCTTGGAGTATAATGAGACGATCGAACTCAGAGAGAAGACGCGACGCGTATAAAGATCATGATCGCAGCTCCGTTTCGGAAATGAACGTCGAGACACCACAAACTAAGTGCCATCAGCTCGTGACCCGTTTGTGGTTTGCAGTCCCAACCTCGAGATGGAAAGAAAATTGTGCTGATCAACAACTATTCTTATAATCTTTATAATTTTCTTACTGGTGCTTTTTTCTGCAGTGAAGCCTCCTGAAGCCTTTGTACATTGCGGCTGTATATGTAAGGGTTTAAATTAAATTGCAAATGTTCCAGACACTGAAGTGAAATTTGGCCTAGACTTTTGAGTTAAAAATACATAAAATTATTACTATGGAAAGATCAGCGGCAATAATTAATTTTTCATCAACTCATTTTGAGAAATAAATAACCCAGAATACAAGACCATGAGAGTCTGTGTCCTTGACGGCGAGGATCCGCACGGCGACGACCGAGTCACCGGCGACGAGGCCACGGAGAAAATGTCTTTATCCGTGATAGACATACTTGTGTGTGTGTGTGTGTGTGTGTGTGTGTGTGTGTGTGTGTGTGTGTGTGTGTGAGTATGTGTGTTTATATACTAATATATAAATATATATATATATATATATATATATATATATATATATATATATATATATATATATATATATATATATATATATATATATATATATATATATATATATATATATATATATATATATATATATATATATATATATATATATATATATATATATATATATATATATATATATATATATTATTTATAATTAACCAAGAAGACACTCGTGTTCATCATGAAGAAAAATGTTACACCAAGTGATAGTTTTGTCACAATAAAAAAGGTCAAAGAAAGATCGCAATGCCTTCGTTAAAACTAATGCTTTTAGGAAGAAAATCAGTACAACTGATTAAAGCACACGACTCAAGCTCATCCCTTTACTGTCCAAATTCCTTACGCACGAATTAACCAGCATCTTCACTCCTTCATCCCTCACGCAGGTAAGCTCAGGAACAATTTTCCTTCATCTGTATTTCCTCCTGCCTACGACTTGAACTCCTTCAAGAGGAGGGTATAGGACACTTCTCCTCTCGAAATTGCGAATAACGGGCTTTTTTTTCATTAGTTTCCTTTTTTTTCCCTTGAGCTGTCTCCTCTGCTGTAAAAAATAATAAGAATAATATTCAAACGTATTCCTAAAAGCGAGTGAGAAAAAATCCCAATAATAATATCTGAGGAAAGGTCAATTGAAGCTACATTTTGTAGCCGAAGAAGCTAAAGAATCGGCTTAACAACATGAACGCTTCACATGTAGGAAGCGGGGCGCTGGCGGCACCCTGGTGCAGCACTGCGGCCGCCGCAGGAAACACTAATTTACTCATTGAGAATAATAGGAGTAAATATCAATATAAAAAAAGCACTCCTAGCGAACAAAGAGGGAGAGGCATGTTGGCAACAAAAGCTTAGATGTTTTAAGAAGCTAAGTAAGCAGAATATCATCTTCTATATCACGTACCCACAAAAACAAAAACTTGCTGCCGATAACTACATGAAAAAAACCCTCCCGAATATGGCCTAAGAAAAATAACTTTCAACAAGTCATGCTGCCGCTTCACGACGACCATGAGCATTAAAAGAAATATTGCAAGATTTACCAAATCAGCGTGACATGAGAGAAGCTCACACTTGAGGGTTCCTTGCTTGACTAGGAGACACTCACTGATGACGAAAAGATGATGCAAGCAAAGCGAGTGTGCGGCATCTTCATAAAATCAAATACCACCTTGCTAAAACGTCGATGGCTGACGAATTTTCTAATTTTTTCCTTTGTATTTTTTTCGTTCAAAAATCGAATAGTAATTTGGATTTAACCTAAATTTTATATTATTGTTTGTTCATAATATTTATAATCAGTTAGATGAGGAGGATAAGCTCACCTGTGAATGCCTCCACGACGAGTGTGTTGCATTGTTGAAAGAATCTGCAACTTCAAAAAGTAAGAAAAGGGAGCTTTGGTATGTCTAAAGAGGAAGCAGTACAAGATTGAGGTCTGACAGCGCGTCATGAACGTTTTTTATTATTAATTTCGGCCTACAGGACTAAAGGATTGAATTATGTTACTTTAGTTTTCCTAGTTTATTGTATGTTTTTTTTAAGAGTTTGTGTAATGTAATGAACTACTTGCGATGGCGATGGCGATGGCTGGCTGGCGGACCTGTGACCTGTGTAACATGTGTTCCACCTGAGCTTACGTCTCAGGGACATGTGATAAGTAATGTTCTTATGCCTTATTTTAAAGACTGCTCCGAATTGTATTTGAACCGCAGTGTCAGCTTGGTATCAAGTCTACTGGCATTAATGCATTTTAAATAATTAGATAAGAAATAAAAAAAATATACAAGTGAAACATATTCGAAGGCATTTTGTTTACTTCAAGTGTTTAACTAGAAAAAATCGTATCACAGTGAATCTCCTTTTCTTCGCCACCAAAAAACTTCACCTGGATATTTCTGGAAGTGGTGTCAGTTTCCTTGCCTGAAAGTCGTGACAGCAAGTTTTAAAATGATGTAACTTTTCCACAAATTTATGTGACTGACCGCCGCACAGCTCAGTTCATTACATTACACAAACTCTTAAAAAAAACATACAATAAACTAGGAAAACTAAAAGAACACAGTTCAATCCTTTAGTCCCGTAGGCCGAAATTAATAATAAAAAATGTTCATGACGCGCTGTCAGACCTCAATCTTGTACTGCTTCCTCTTTAGACATACCAAAGCTCCCTTTTCTCACTTTTTGAAGTTGCAGATTCTTTCAACAATGCAACACACTCGTCGTGGAGGCATTCACAGGTAAGCCTATCCCCCTCATCTAACTGAGAACAGGTGTGGGGAGGCATGCTCCACCTGGGCAACCTCTGCTTCACTGAATAAAGAAAGTGTCGCCCTGTCTTCCGGGTCGGCTGTTGTGTGAAAGATGCATCATGTGGTATGTCGGGGGTCGTGGCACAACCCTCATCCCTCTTTTATGGCCTGACCCTCAAAATATCGCGCTGCCTTCACCTAGACACCAAAAGGATAAAGTGCCGCACAGAAGACTTTGGAGACGACGACGTGTCTTACACTCCCAGCGGAGAGGTGTGTGAGGTCATCAAGGCGCCGTCAGAAACTACTTTTTCTGTCATGTTTCTTTGACAGTTTAGACATGAAAGGGGTGAAAGGAAATCTTCACCAACGATCTCTAAGCAACCAGAGCAAAGGCCTATTTCTGGTTCTCTATTGTAAGAAAACTTATCGAATTTATTTTCTTTTTTCGATATGATGAAGTGTTATGTGTGACGATAATGTCTCTCACTTCATATATTCAACATAAGTCTTTCATATATAGACCTGAACTTATCTACCAAATTGGTTACTCAGAAAATTTAAATGATGAGTGAATAGGCCTTAACGACACTGCGTTCCTACCATTATAACCATTGTATCGAGACTTTTCACGATGGGCAGAAGAATTACTGCAGGTCGTGATTAATGTTACATATGAATGGCAAACAGGCTGTTAAATAAGGGCCAAACAGATAGTTGCATGAGGGTAAAGCAAAATGTTATATATGAGGCAGAATGTTGCATGAGGGCCAAATGAGAGAGAAGGCTCGCTTCTTTCCGACAAAACTCGTTTGGTAAACGATATCAGAATTTCGTAACTGTCAGTCACGCCATTTATATATATATATATATATATATATATATATATATATATATATATATATATATATATATATATATATATATATATATATATATATATATATATATATATATATATATATATATATATATATATATATATATATATATATATATATATATATATATATATATATATATATATATATATATATATCATATATGCCTTTTTCGTATTTCAAATTTTCATAGTCAGAAAACCACTTTTATCTAGAATTATTCAACAATGAGCCGGGTTTAGTTTATTGTAGAATACATAAATAAAACAAAATACCACAGTCTTGTCTGATCTGGAAGTGATACTTTCATCTTGCCCTTTACTCATTCATTGGTAAATAAATGATTTATTTTGTAACTAGGAAATAATGGATGTGTGTGTATATATATATATATATATATATATATATATATATATATATATATATATATATATATATATATATATATATATATATATATATATATATATATATATATATATATATATATATATATATATATATATATATATATATATATATATATATATATATATATATATATATATATACATATGTAGTTTGTTCCAACTATATGTAGTTTGTTCCAACGAAATTTCTCCTAACATGGATGGGTCTTGACCTTGAAAACTACATATCTTTATATGTCAAAAGATTTTTATTTTTATTTTTTTGAGAGGCTAATGACTGGCAGCTACTTATCGTGTATATGGAAACCGTTAGCCAGTCTCAATTCCAGTAAACTGAAAACTTGTACCAGTCTTCGCGGGGTGCTGCAGAGATTCTATTTTTTTACAATCATATTCTCATGTTTGTAAATTAACAAAAAATAACAAAGTGCACAAACCTACGTCAATTTCTTTTGTAATGATTTTCGCATAGATCTTTGTCGTCACTAAACCCATGAAAAGAACCACCGCTCACACCACCATCATACCCTCGCCACCGCTCACACCACCATCATACCATCGCCGCTGTGTCACCGCCGCATCCAACCTGGGATGAGTAATTTATCCGTCTTGAAGGCTCAGCAGCGGCGGACACGACTGTCACGTATAGATATCGAGGCTGGGGCGAAGATTTCACTTGAGTGGTGTTAGTAAGAAGCAGAATGTCTATTCTTACGTGCGCGCTCACGTACACACACACACACACACACACACACACACAGTCACTCTCACCGGATATATTTACGAATTTATATTACATTTTTTCCTCGGTAATCGAACCTTGGGCCAGACACGCACCCTCCACACCCAGGCCCAGGTCATAGCATTGGGCGCCTCGCTGTAAAAACAACACAACACGGCCATGGCATACAGAGGCAACGAGATTTTTGCTATGATGGAATATTCGCGACGAGTTTTGACTGATTAGATTTACCTTTTTATTCCTCTTCCTTTCATATATGATTTTTCTTTTTGAGAGCATGGCCAAGTATCGATCTCTTACCTAGGCATGGAATTATAAAATGGTTACTCTACATAAGGAATCATGCTCATATTCATTTGTCAACATCATCAATACAACTTGGTGATTGAACACAAAGGTAACGTAGAAAATGTTAATGATAATAGTATTACGACGGCATAGTAGCTATATTACCCGTTCACGTCTATAAAGTAACACACACACACACACAAAAAAAAAATAAAAAAAATAACAGTAAACAAACAGTAAAAAAAAAGTTACCATTCTTCTGCCTCTATTCTTCAGAGTATAACAAGGCTGAGAAAGAGGAACAGTCGGAGAGAAAAAAAGATACGTGAATCACGCAATAAGAACCCAATTTACGCTGTTCAAAAATCTTGCCCAAAAATGTCCGTGTCTATGTGTGTACATGGAGGAGGGAGGAAGTCGAGAAGGCCTACCAATCCTTTCCCGTCTTTCATTTCTCCTTATTCCTTATATTTCTCCTATTTCTCTTCCTCTTCCCCTTCCTTCCCCTTCTTTTTCCTTTGCTCCTGATTGTTGATTCTTCTACTTTTTCCAAAGACTGACGGGGAAGAGATGCTTAGCGGAGAGAGAAAAATTATGAGAGCAAAAACCGAGGGAGGAAGAAGTGAAGCGAAATGCGTGTGCAGAGATGGACACCCATGAAGATAAAATGAGTTGGGTTGTCTCCAGCGGCCCGATGAGAAAGATCTGACGAGACGAGAATAAAAAATATAAATACAAATAAGGCAGCGAAAAAAAAGAAAAAGCGAGCTATACTGAGAAGACGCGACTGGGGGTAAGGAGAGAGAGAGAGAGACGAGACGAGGAAAAAGAGAGGGGAAGGTCACGTTATATTATTTTTGTCTTCTCTTTTTTGAAATTGTGGTGGTGGTAGCGGTGACGGTGAACAGATAGAAAAAAAAATATAGGGAGGAATGATGGCAAAGATTTTAAGGGGTAGAAAAAAAATGATGAACAGGAAAGAAAAAAGAAATAAGACGTGTAAACATAGAGATGAGATGAAGAGTTAGGTTGACCAAGGCCTCCCATAAGTGTTGCCAGGAATATTATCATTATGAGAGAGAGAGAGAGAGAGAGAGAGAGAGAGAGAGAGAGAGAGAGAGAGAGAGAGAGAGAGAGAGAGAGAGAGAGAGAGAGAGAGAGAGAGAGAGAGAGAGAGAGAGAGAGAGAGAGAGAGAGAGAGAGAGAGAGAGAGAGAGAGAGAATGTTTGCTCCTCTCCAACAAAAAGACGATTATAAGGTAGCAGCATAGAGGTACAAAAGAAAAACCTAAGCACTCCAAGATTATGGTCAAATTACGCCTAACATCTAGAGAACAGTCAATAGAGGCCTTGATATTACTCACTGAACACATATTTTTTTTGTTACACATTAAGAAAAAGTCTATATTTAGGCTGGTGGGTATTTATCGTCATCAGTGACGTTCGTTGCATTTTTTATTCTGATTCTTTATATGTTTTTTTTTTTGCATGATTGCGAGTCTCGGGTCTTATATCAGGAAAGCCTAATCCTCGCTTGCATCTCTTAGCAGTGATTCCTTCTCGTAGTAACTGAGTATATGAGAAGGCACACGAGGCAACATCCGATTTACAGTATCAAGACTGACCTAAGCTGAAGCAGTTCTAACCTGTGAGAAAAGAAAAAAGAAAAAGAAAATTATACGCTAAAAAGCATGGAGTTACAAAATTACAACAAGAAGGAATTACTGCTAAGAGATGCAAGCGAGGGTTAGGCTTTCCTGACATTGGACCCGAGAAACGCAATGCAAAAACACACATATAAAGAATCAGAATAAAAAATGCAGCGAACGTCACTGATGACGATAAACATCCACCAGTCTGTATATAGCAAGAAAAGAGTTGGAAATAGTTTCAAATTAAAGAAAACTGTGGACTGAAAGAACTGAGCCCAGACTCTCGGCGAGGAGCACGAAGACTGCGCAACTACATTTTAAGACTATTTTTAGATAACCTTGAGTGACGAGAGAGAGAGAGAGAATGCCTACTAAGCTCTTAAAATAACATGCATTTTCGAAAATATACTGAAACGGCCCCCTCATCATCATAATCTCCTCCTCCTCCTCCTCCTCCTCTTCCTCCATATCCTTCCTTATCTCCTGATTCTCTACTCTTCTCCTTGATTTAAGAGTGACGAAAAGATGACTAAATGAGATAATAATAAATGTTAGTGGAAAGTTCAACATAATCTCATTCAGAACTTGATGTTACGATGTGGCTGTCGTACCTGATGGTGTGCTGGCTGGTGTGACCATGGACCAGCTAACTGAACCATGATACAAGAGCTCAGAGAAAAAATACTACTACTGCTGTCTTATGCCACAGTTAAACCCAACCACAGACTGCGGTTTCTAATTCTCTCTCTCTCTCTCTCTCTCTCTCTCTCTCTCTCTCTCTCTCTCTCTCTCTCTAAAAAAAAAAAAAAAAAACCCCGCTGAACTGTTAGTAACCATCGAATTCTAGTGTTCAGTTTCTTTAGTTTTTATTGTTGACGAAAATTCTAGTAGGTCTGAGACACAGGTGACGCGGAGTGGTGGTGAGGCGGGGCAGCGTGAAGGGGCCTAGAAGATGAACCCTTTGTGATATTCCTATCGGCATGAGTCCTCACATGACCCATTATACAAACTTAAGTGAGGAAAATTTGACCCCCCCAAAAAAAAGATACATAACACAACAATAATTTACCATCTGTGGTAGCTTACAACAAAAAGTAAAAATGGCAATGAGAAAAAAAAAAATTAAGAAAGACGACCAGCAGACCTAAACTTCTGTCCGTAGGAAGAAGAGCTAGTGTCAGGCGGGGGAGGAATGGAAGGCCCAGAGGTAGAAGTGGGGGTAGGAGGCAGACTGTTAGGTGGAAGGGGCTCACCCACATGCTTGAGTTTATCAGCGTGAACTACTTCTGAACAATGACTGACCGGGGAATTTTTTATAGCAGACTATAGGCCTAAGTCTTGTTAATTAATGAGTACTCTCTCTCTCTCTCTCTCTCTCTCTCTCTCTCTCTCTCTCTCTCTCTCTCTCTCTCTCTCTCTCTCTCTCTCTCTCTCTCCATGCATATAGAACAAAGAAAGTAGGCACCAAGAAATATAAGGCCGTTGCATAATGACTCCTAATAAAAAAAATGGGTTTCTCTATCAATAACCAGCGCCTCCAGAACCCGATGACTGAGAGGAAAACAAAGCAAGCCAAGGGACGGTGGCTGCGGGAGACGCTGGGCCACAACACAGGGCCGCCTCGTCCAGCCTGCCTGCCAGCCGCCATCTTGTGGGCCTCCGTGTCCAGCCTTGACTTTTTTTCAGACCCAAGTCGACGTGGCATTGTTTAGCTTACGTTATGCTGACGCTGTATGAACGTGATGGCAAGGGTTATATTGGAACTTCTTGTATCTTTTTTTAATACCTCTTCACTGATGACTTCCACTTAACCTCATCTCTCTCTCTCTCTCTCTCTCTCTCTCTCTCTCTCTCTCTCTCTCTCTCTCTCTCTCTCTCTCTCTCTCTCTCTCTCTCTCTCTCTCTCTCTCTCTCTCTCTCTCTCTCTCTCTCTCTCATAAGATTGTTAAGGAATTCCAGGACGAAATCCTAGAACATCGCATTTAAATTAGATTTATCCTCAGTGATGAAATTAACAGGAAAATAATTACTTAGGCCTAAAATGAAATACTGTAAATAATTCCTTTTGAATATGACTTAATTATCTCCGTTAAATAAGTCCAAATGCCCAGAATTGTAGAAGCAATAGCGCTGTTTGGTACTGATTTTCTCGCTTTTCTTGGCGCCAGCTATGACTGCTTTTAATATAAACTATTTTTGATTAGTGGCAATTTACTTACCGAACTTTGTTATAGAATGAGTCTACATACCAGCATCGTCTGAGTTCTCAACATGATCTACTGTCTGCGTGCTGAGTGTGAGCCGACAGACATACTGGTAAAGGATTAACAAGACACGATACATAACATGATTAAGTATTCACGTTTCAGCTTCAGTGCATTATAATGAAAACCCTTATCTTTTCTCCTCTTAGTAAACTGAGGCGGAGGCAGATATAGAAATTAATCTGTAACATTAGAAGTGCGCCTAAGAAAACACAAGTAAAAATAGTCATATAAATGTAGCATGTGTGGAATGCAGTATTAACCTCAACAACACTCGTCTATCCTATTTTTGGGTACCCATTATCCACCTTTAACAGTAGTGAAGTTACCGGTTCCTAGAGATGAGAGGAACAACTGTACAACTGGAAATTTTCTCGCTTTTTCTTGGCGTGAACTATAACTGATTATTCTATAAAGTGTTTGTGGAAAGTAATAGTGATAATTTATCGATCGAGTTTTTTTATAGATGGAGCCTAAATCCCAACGATGTCTGAATTCTTAACATAATCTACTGTCTGGGTCAGGTGCTGAGCGTGAGTCGACAGGCGTAGGTAGTAAAGGATTAACATGTACTCGATACGCTTCATGATCAAGTACTTATATTCCAGCTTCCTTACATTATGATGAATATTTTTTTTCTTCTTAATAACCTTAGGCGGTGACAGTTAAGAGCTATTCTGTAAAGCTGGAACTGCGTCTAAAACACCAGTAAAAATAATGTTTTTTGTGTGCATATATCCATTCATATCCTCAACAGTACTCCTCGATCCTGTTTTTTGGGGTACTCATTACCTGCCTTAAACACCAGGGAGGTTACTGGTCCTTAGAGATGAGAGGAACAATCATGTAACAGGAAATTCAATATTAATGTAGACATTGAAAATATAAGTACCAATAATATCGACTAAATAATAATGAGTTGCTGTAAAGAAGCATCTACAGTATCTCTCCGACAGAAATCAGTGGGTATGAGGCCATAAGTATTTTTTTAATGAAGCGGTTAATGGGAATTGAAATAAGCAGCGGATATGAGAGGCAATGTAATTTCTAAGGCTTAACACGTGTACGAGTACTAGGTGGTGTATGAAGGCATCCATACGCACGGCCTTAAAACTCTAGGCATTGCTGTAAGAAGATGAGGGAGACGTAATCCCTCCTGCCCGCACACCATTATTGTTAATGAGTTATTAGGAATTCAGTTTCACATACATTATTGAGAAATATTTCAGTTTTACTCTTCTTTAATTTTTCTTCTTTCTTTCTCTCTCTCTCTCTCTCTCTCTCTCTCTCTCTCTCTCTCTCTCTCTCTCTCTCTCTCTCTCTCTCTCTCTCTCTCTCTCTCTCTCTCTCTCAAACACAAAATACTAAGTCGCTTCTCTCATGACACTGAGTTCCGTTCTAAACATATTTCCTACTCCATAAGTATTATCAGCTTTGTCCGAGACTGTTGCTGATTTACACAAACGGCTTTTGCTTAGATCTTTTAATCAGATTAAGGTCCAATACCTCCTGATAAGAAAATAAGGTATTAAGTATCGACGGAATGTTGGATCATCGCGCTGCTGCACCTGTAATGACGGCCTCACCTTATGCTGTGAGCCGCCGTCACTACAACGCCTCACTCAACAACTGTGCCACCAGAGGCCGTCGGTATATTTGAAAACCGATGTAGAGATATTTTTTTCACGCTGCGTTCTCTCTAATATTTTGCCGTGTGTCGATTCACATTTCCAAGTAATGCGTAATTTTTTTACAGCAATTACATGAACCACACGCCACCACGCTGAGTGAGGTGCATTTTATTGTATTTTCGCCATCACCGGTTATAGCTTGCTTGTATGTTGGATGTCTGTTCAGTAAATCGTACATTAGAGCTTTACTCACGTTACTCGGGTATTCTTGCATTATTTTTTAGAGTCTGTATTGTAAGTCTGCCACGGATATATCTTTCTACTTAGTGCAGTTTGGTGTGACTACTTTTTCATTTTTTTCAATTGTATTAAATAACATCCTTTAGGTGTCTTACATCGGAGATTTCTTCAATATCGATTTATACCACTATTTTTTTGGAAACATACTAAAGGTGGTAGTTCAGTAAGGATAATATATATATATATATATATATATATATATATATATATATATATATATATATATATATATATATATATATATATATATATATATATATATAAAATTGTGGGCACCTATGTGTGTGGCGCGTGGTGCCCAGACGAGGGTGGTTATTATTTTGGTGTTCAGGTGAAAAGTGTTCAAGCAGGTGGTGCCCTGAGACGGCCTGGGCATAAAAGGAATCTAGTTCTAATGAAAAAAAAAAAAAAAACAAACTTCAGACAATATCTTGGTCAAGAGAAATACGAATGAAAGAATATAGATCTACGAGAAACAAGTAGTGCATTTACTGCATCCATATGAATTTTTTTTTTACATCAAAGGATGCGGCTCAAGGGCAACAAAAAGATTACAAGAAAAAAAAAAAACCCCGCTACTCGCCGCTCCCACAACAATAAAAAGTATAAAGTAGCCAAAAGAGAGGTCAATTTCGGGTGGAGCGGTGTCTTGATACACTCTTCTTGAAAGAGGTCAAGTCACAGGCAGGAAGAAATACAGACGAAGGAAGACTGTTCCAGAGTTTACACGTTGCTACACTAGAAAACGTCTGTGAGAGGAGACCTTGTATGAGTGGGATGGGAATCCTACATATTGATGAAAACATAATAAAGTTCAGAAAGGAGTTTAAGCTAAAATTATCAATGTAAACATTAAAACTTTGCTGTACAAATTTTAATATCTGAAGCAGCAAATTTAAACAAAACTAGTTTGTTTTTCATAGTGTTTATTTTGATAAAAGTATTGTACCGGTAATAATCTATTCTTTATACTTGTCGTGCAACATTTACTAAAAATATTTATTATTATTCAAGTATATTTTCTGTAAAAACAAAACTGAAAAACAAAACAAGGGTCGTCAAACAACTCCAGGGCTCAACATTTACATTTTTTTTTCTTTTCAGAAGCTGTATTTTTATTGTTTTGCCCTCGGTCAGATCTCTTCTTGTACCCTCAAAAAACATCAGAGTTTTGGGCCACTCAACTTGCCGTGTCTGGGGGCTCGAGGCACGAGTGTTTGCCCCGGCCAGGGAGTCCGGAAAAAGACCTCAAACTCGCTTCTGCCGAAAGAGCACAGGCGTGGTCGGGGTTGCCCTCGAGTGTCTGTCTACAAGTCGCCGGCTGACCGCAGCAAACACGGCAAAGAGGGAAAGGTGCGCTGATACGAGTAATCATACATCCACCTCAAACATCTGGAGGGTGAGCTTATTCAAATATAGCGCTGAGAGGCACACACCTGCTTGCAGTTGTGTAAATTAAGTCACATCAACTCCACTCATTAACCGACACACACACACACACACACACACAGAGGAGTGAGGCAAGGGTGGTAGACTTTCTTTGATAAGACAAACAGAAATTAGAAAAAAATTAAAACGTGCAAAAGACGACAAATTAGCAACACATCTGGAGTTGGTCAAAGCCAAGCAGCGAGGGGGAAGCAAGCAGGGCATGGCAAGGAAGGAGGAGGAGAAATGATGAGATGGAGAAGCAGAACCTGCGAAGGATGAGAAGGGAAGAAGATGCTGGTGACACCAAGTCAGGGATTAAAAAAGATGCTTCAGAACAGATTTTCTGGCAATGAACGTTAATGAATCTGCTGCGATATTCGGAACGGAACGAGAAACAAAAACACCTTATTAATTGGCAAAGCATTTGCAGCAACATACGTCCACTCCACGACGTCGTTTAGAACCTGACGTCAGCACCTAACGGAAGTAGTTCATACAAACTTGTAGGATAATATACAGACAGGTAAGTAATGTGCACACGAGCAGGTATACACATTGTACGAAAGTAATTAATGGACGCTAATAAAGTTTTCCATCAAACAAAAGAATAAACACACACACACACACACACACACACACACACACACACACACACACACACACACACTGACAAGAAGGGGCTACTGTCCCTTCTTGAGCAAGGGGTGTGGGGGGTGAAGATCTAGGCAGTACTCAAAGATGGACTAATGAGCCTTGCTCTAATGGGGATGGTACTTGCTGGCGAGAAAGAGTCCAGCTCGTGATCAGGCTGAGGGTTAATCACACACACACACACACACACACACACACACACACACACACACACACACATACAGAAATACACACACATCTGTTTATCAAGCTAACCATAGCTAACTATTTATACACACTAATTTATCTATTAATGTAAAAAATATATTTTTCGGCATTCTTTGCTCTTTCTTATGTGTGTGTGTGTGTGTGTGTGTGTGTGTGTGTGTGTGTGTGTGTGTGTGTGTGTGTGTGTGTGTGTGTGTGTGTGTGTGTGTGTGTGTGTGTGTGTGTGTGTGTGTGTGTGTGTGTGTGTGTGTGTGTGTGTGTGTGTGTGACTGTGGCGTGAGTGTGTGATCGTGGTGTGTGTGTGTGTGTGTGTGTGTGTGTGTGTGTGTGTGTGTGTGTGTGTGTTTCTAAGTGTACTAGACATCACACAAGACAAAGCTGCTTGGCAGGAGTAATCTTACCTCTCTAGCATGTCCTGAGAGCATAGATATGAGGACAGAGACTGGCGGTGTCTGTCTGTGCTGATGGCAACATTGCACCTGTAATATGATGAGTCTTAAACAAATGACTACTTGAGATAAGGAGTACTTGTTGAGTTATTGGATTATTGATCTGATGGTTATAATTGCAACAAAAACAACAATTTGTCGATGTTTCGCAGCTCACTGTTGCGCCCCCTGCAGTCGAGGGTCGCCATGAGTCATCTGCACACCTGTGAGGTATACGGGATCTATCCGTTACCCATTCACCGGCAGCAGCGTTCCATCGGCGGCACCGGGCCCCATCACTGCCGCCCCCGCCCTGGCTGCTCGGGCGCCTGCTATCTTCCGAGTCATCTGCTCTCCTGTTCGACCCGCCAGGAGTGTAATCCCGAGGAGTGGCCCTCTGACACGACTCGCTGCTTCCAGGCCTGCTCATTGCCGCTGTTCAGGGCTGCCGTGCCTCGTTGTGAAGGACTTGGCTACACACAAATAATTAACAACATTCTATTTAGTTATAAGCATAGATTTTCCGTTGACATGTATTTTTTTTGTATAGGGATGAAATGCTGATACAACGGTTGATCAAACTGTATGTGATAATATAATGGTACGAGCAAAACAAAATGTATGGTTTCCTTGAAATTCCGTCCTCCATGTTGTGCATGGATTTTTTACTTGAGAAGGCTCGGCCTAAAAACAAGGGCAAGTCAGCTGTATAAGTAGTACGTCATATGTGTTGAACAAATTATTAAATAGTAATATAAGACCACGCGCAGCACCCAGCTTTACCTTTTACCTTTAAGATAAGGTCAAAAGAACAAGACACCTTGAAGGAGTCTACACATTCAGAGGCCTAGAGTCTCGCCAGCAAGACCCCCGACGCCTCAGACATGGACTGGAGGAAAGTTACCGAACATTTCACCTCCTTCCTGCCACCAGTGAACTCTGAGCTTCTCAAGTACGAGAAAAAAATAACTGTTATCATACAAAGTAAAGAGTTTGCTGCCGATGACTGGTTTCCGCCTTTGAAATTTAAAGAAAACAACAACAACAACACTACTCTTGCGGCACTGTACAATGAAGCTAAGTTTTTATCTAATTTTTGTTGGACTTCGGGAAATTATTGTAACTGATAAAATCAAATTAGTGGAATAATACTTTCGGTAACGTTTAATAATAACAGTCATAGGCACAGATCGAGAGGAGAGAAGTTTCAACTTATTCTGGTCCGCAGCAGCGCAAGGTAGGGAAGCCTGTAATTAAAATCATGCATACTCTCTCTCTCTCTCTCTCTCTCTCTCTCTCTCTCTCTCTCTCTCTCTCTCTCTCTCTCTCTCTCTCTCTCTCTCTCTCTCTCTCTCTCTCTCTCTCTCTCTCTCTCTCTCTCTCTCTCTCTCTCTCTCTCTCTCTCTCCTTCTACCAAATCCACAACTGCTTTTGTTTGTGGAAGAGACATTGATTCAGTCAGCCGTGGCAGTCCGTCAGGTTAGTTAGTCCGTCAGTCAATCAGTCAGGTAACCCATCAGTCACTCATCATACCTGCCAATCAGTGAGCTATTACTGTCAGACTCCGAGACTACTGATGGAACTCACTTGGGCTGTTTCACCATCACAAATAAAACAGCAGACAAGTTGAAAATAGAAAGACATATATACAGATAGAGAGAGAGAGAGAGAGAGAGAGAGAGAGAGAGAGAGAGAGAGAGAGAGAGAGAGAGAGAGAGAGAGAGAGAGAGAGAGAGAGAGAGAGAGAGAGAGAGAGAGAGAGAGAGAGAGAGAGAGAGAGAGAGAGAGAGAGAGAGAGAGAGAGAGAGAGAGAGAGAGAGAGAGAGAGAGAGAGAGAGAGAGAGAGAGAGAGAGAGAGAGAGAGAGAGAGAGAGATGGATAACTTTCAGCCACCAACATTGAAATTTTACATTCAAACATCATATTTTCTCTAACACGATCTGGAGGTGAAAAAGTGAAAAAACAGAGGGAGAATTGGAAACTAAGGAAAAATAAATAAATGCTGAGGATAAGGAAAAGGAGGTAGAGGAGAAAGAGAAACATGAATTGAGAAAATGAGAAGGAGCGGGATGACCAGGAGAAGCACCATAAAGAGGATAAGGATGAGGATGAAGAGGAGAACGTCACAGGATGAGCAGGAGCAACAAAAGGATGAGGTTGAGGAGGAAAACGTCAGATGTAACGAAAACCTTGTCAAGGCCTTTCTCTCTTTATCGAATGTCGGGGAAAAAGGATGAAGCGTCGGCAGTGAGCGGCACAAAAGGTAAACACGGAGCCATTATCAGCCCTCCAAAGTGACCTCCTGCATAGACAAACTCACTAAAACGCAATTAATTACCCACCTATTGAGAGAAGAGGCGGAGGGGAGGGAAAATCTAGCGAGAGAGAGAGAGAGAGAGAGAGAGAGAGAGAGAGAGAGAGAGAGAGAGAGAGAGAGAGAGAGAGAGAGAGAGAGAGAGAGAGAGAGAGAATGTGGATTATTGTGGCACTGACGGAGCTTTCAGGTCATGACACTACTGGAGGTCACCTTGGCACTTATGGGTGGGTAGGAAAGCTGAGGAGTGAGTAGGCAAGGGAGCTAAGGAGAGGAAAAGGAACCGTAAACGAAGAGCTTGTAGCTGAAGGTAAAATAGCATTTGAAACAACAGTAGTAGTGAAAACATCAAGCCTTGAATTGTGACTTTTGTAATTTCTTAAATTTACTTGTTTCTTTGGACATGTTTGAGACTGCATTTGTATCTATCTAAAATGATAGATAGTTTTGATTTCGTCGAGTTGTGTGCTCTTTAGGTGCTGTTCGCACCTTAAAAAAATAAAGAACACTGGAGTTGTTCCAAGCCCAGTTCTTGAATTAAGCAATTGATGCCTTGTTGCACCCAGGCGCTGCTGCGTCCACCTGCCTGGCTCCTCACGGTGGCAGGAATTCTAGTTAGCTTCAGAGCACTGAACTCCTTTGCGAAGGTCGTGCCTGACACTTAAGCTTTTCAAGAAAACTTTACTGCTTATCCACAGCCTTGAAGGTAATGTGTCTAATGTCGTTTTATTATTGTGGAGACACGTAAAATTTGGGTAAAGTGGTCAATAAATTGGTTGAATTAGATCGTTTCCTTCATAAGACTGAATAGTGAGTCTTGTCTATTGGTGTCCTTTGTGGAAACTAGTCCTGTTCTCCTTTTTTTACGCCTTTTGGGATATTACACGCAAAGTGACCTGGTGGCGAGGAACCCGGTGTTTGCAGGCAATTGCTCCGACGGGGTTTTACAAGAATGGGAGTGTTGGTGATTATTTCCTAGTTTTATAATACAATTTCCCGCCTGAAGAAGAGTCATTAAGTCTAGTTATAAAATGCTTTACTGGTACGATTTCCAAGAACCACTAAAAAAACTTGTAATGGATTTGTCCTGTGTCTCCACATTTTTACATTTCCAAGCCACGCTGCTTATGCCGCCTGCACGTCATCGCTGGCGATCCGGTCACGGGAAGGCTGCTGACACCTGATAATTTGTAATCGGCTCCGGAGCGACTGTTAGCCCACCTGAGGCACACACTGAGACGGAGCAATTCACGACCAAATTATAGCAATTTGTGTTGTTAGCAAAGTCTTCGCATGTACACAGCAGGGAATCTAATGCAGTTCGTATGTTCCTGAACACAGACATTACGAAAATTGCTGTGTTTTTCAGGTGGCTATATTATTACTTCTTGGGGTGTTCCTCGCCATTATTGAATCAATAAGAAACAAACATGGCTATCTGCATTCTTTTTGATAACGATTGTTGTGTGGTTTATTTTTGCCATATATAGAAACTTATTCTAATATAAAAATAGTTGCAAAATAAAGTGTTGTTTCATATTTGCAGTAACTCATCTGCTGCATCTTCGTTTTCACAAGGTATGAACTTTTAAATCTCCGACATTATAATGAAAAGGAGGCAAAATTCAATATTACGGTGGAAATGTACATCGACGCGTTTCTTTTCTTTTTCTGTATTGTGGTCAGGTCAGTTTTCACCTTTAGACTTCCTGGGAGACTTTCGTCTTAAGTGCCACATTGCTAACACTAACAGAAATCTAAAGAACTAGAGTTACAGACAGAAAGATATACAGAAATATCATGCCCGATTTCGTTTTTTTTTTTTTTTAACACATCCTAAGCCCCCCCAGTGATCAGAGGCCCTACGCACTGAGCGTACTGAGCGTATAGGAAGGTCCGGCACTGCAGTCAGGTATGAAGTAGCACACAGTCAGAAGTACTGCGGAAAGGCCGCTAACCCAACCTCAATAATGCAGTGTGCTTGCCTGCAGCCACACGGCGGTACACAAGCACGACACAGGCACCACAGAGGCACCATACAGGCACCACAGTAGACATGACTCCCCCACGCTTGACTCATAATGACGAGTTTGAATAGGTGACCTGAGGGGGCCGTTCGCCCGTCATAGGTTTCCCGCGTTGCTCAAACTCCAGTTGCCTTTTGTACTACACTGCGCCAACATTTTCGTGTGTAGTTTGTGTTTGTTGAAGGAGAAAACTGTTGCTTTAAGCTCAATTTGTTTTAATGAAAAAAAATGCAGGAAAATAACTTTAATTATATTTTAGTAATGTTTACATGGTCAAGTTATCGGAAAAAGAAATTCGAAACATTGTTTGGCATGGACTTATTACTTTTACAATGGTGAAAAACACATCCACGCCAAGACTTTTATACACAGCGTACGTGGAATGCGACAAGGTAATGTGTGTATTCAACCTGCACTTTGAAACCACCTTTTACGCGTCAATTCTTCATTAGCTTTTACTTCATACTGAATAATTGGTTATCACTTCTGGTTTGTAATAATTGTTACACGATTGTACTGTCAAAGGTTATTCGTAATAATGACATAGCAAAAGATAACTTTCCATTTTATTAGACTTGACCGCTTTGACGCGGTGGACATGAATAGGCCCATCTATTATTAGGTTTGATACATTGTGTTAGACAGCTACAAAGCGTCATGAGTAAAATAAACCATGTTTATGTGAAATTCTACTACGCTTCCGTTACAAAGAGTCCCAAGAATATCGTTTCAAAAGTAATAAACCGAAATTCATCATTAACTTTGAGCCTCTTTTAAAATGGGCATTACTATTCTACAAGGTATCAGGGTATAATAATAATTCCCTTAGTGGCGTCTTCTCACATTTGAAGATGCGAGACAGTTCATGTTTCCAGCTAACTGCGCCTCCACCGACCACATCGACGGCCTGCTCTCTCTTTCTTGCTCTCCCAACCCCCAACCTCCCGCTTCACCGCCACTCTACCTACCGAGCTCACTACCAACACGACGACGATCCCACCTCTCCCCCGCAACCCCACCAACCCAACGACAACAACCACCAGCACAGTCATCACCATCAGTTACTACCATTGACTTCACCACTTTTCCATCACTTCCATCACTACCATCTCTATTACCACTATAACCACCCTCACAACCACCACCCTCACCACCACTACCATCGCCATCATCACTACCACCACTACATCCATCGCCAACCTATCTCGCAGTCAATTCGTAACTCTCACTAGCTCGACGATCACCACCCGCCACGACAACCCCTTCATCACCACAACAGAAACGACAACTAAACAACAACAACAACAACAACAACAACAACAACAACAACAACAACAACAACAACAACAACAACAACAACAACAACAACAACAACAACATAATAATAATAATAATAATAATAATAATAATAATAATAATAATAATAATAATAATAATAATAATAATAATAATAATAATAATAATAATAATAATAATAATAAACAATAACGAAAAAAAAACGACAACGTAAATGACCACACAACCACTACCACAACAAACAACCCAAACCACCCACCCACCCCTTCACACACACACACACACACACACACACACACACACACACACGGGTCAGGCCCCTGAAATCCGGTCAAAGTTTTCAGAATCAAACCAACAATAAAGTTCGATGCTCGCCAATATATAACGAACAGCCTGAGCCACCTATCCGACGCCACACACTTCCATCTACGTGTGTGTGTGTGTGTGTGTGTATATATGTGTGTGTGTGTGTGTGTGTGTGTGTGTGTGTGTGTGTGTGTGTGTGTGTGTGTGTGTGTGTGTGTGTGTGTGTGTGTGTGTGTGTGTGTGTGTGTGTGTGTGTGTGTGTAAGCAAGACACACCCAGCCTCAGTCAACAACGTCACGAAACACGACACACCAGGATATCTCAGGTTGTCTCGTCTTTAAATCATGCTTGTTGCCTGTTCTCGGAGGTTTTTTAAAGGGCCTCATGAAATGATGGGTTCTTGTTTGAAGAGATGGATGCAGATAAATATCCTATGGTGTGTTTTTGAGGGAGCAAATAACTAAAATATTACAATAGCTAAAAAAAAAAAAAAAAAAAAAAAAAAAATTACTGATAAAAATAAAAATAAACTATGTAGATCAAACACATGATGAAATCAATAGAAAAGACACACACTCAGATCTACTTTTTCAGTGAAAAGAAATACATGAACACATTTTTCGGTCAGAATTTCCCCTCTTTTCTCTTACCTCTCTCACAAAATAATAATAAAAAAAAACAGCCCAGGGCCACCCCCACCCTTAGCACTCATCACATTGTCTTGATCCGCGTCTAAAAGCATGATATACAGGTGAGTGATGGACAGCCAGGCGTACCAAAGTAGTCAAAAAAAGCACACACACTTCCTACTAATTCCTATTCTTCCGGGCCACGGCACGCTGCTGGACAGACTTAGTCATTACGTGGTTAAGAATACCTGCATAATGAGAGGCGACAAAAATAGGACAGCCGTAATGCCATTCTTAGCCGTCCAGCGTCTCTGCTCATTTGTCTCGCTAAGTTGACGTCTAATCACATAAGTCACGTTTTAGGCTGACGGAACGCGTGATTTACCTGACTTTACTTTGTTTGGACGTGACACGAGAGCGATACGACCTCGAAAAGACACGGTGAAACACACACACACACACACACACACACACACACACACACACACACACACAAAAAAAAAAAAAAAAAAAAAAGAATACAAGCGCACTTTTTCCATGTATATATATTTTTTTGCTCCGAGAAAAGGATCATGTGCCGGAATTTTTTCTTCCAGGAAGGGAATAAAGAGAGACAGCGCGCCACTGTTTCTTTGCCGGTGTCTCTCAGGTGTTTCCTTCGCGCTTGGAGTATTTTTCCACGAAATATTAACATTTACTTTCAAGGAACGAACCGACTATGCTCCATCTTTCCTTACTTCCTTCCTTCAAGCCTCCTTCTCTTCCACTACTTCCTTTCCCCTTCTACTTCCTCTCGCCACTTCCCCTTCCCTTGCCGGCACCCCTCACAAGCCATGGTAGGAAGGAGGGCGAGGAAAATATCAACAAACATATCAAATACTCTTCCTTTTCCTGAAATGTGTCGTTTTGTCATAATTGTAGTAAGGCTCTTCTTGTATCTCTCTTCTCTTCTCTCCTCCTCCCCACCTATCTTCATTCTCTTCCACCAGGTCCTCGCCGTCGACCTCTTCCACCTCCTCCTTCTGATCTTAATCCTAATCCTAATTTTCCGTCTTGATCCTCCTCCACCTTCTCCTTCTCCTCTTCCTTCTTCTTCTTCTTCTTCTTCTTCTTCTTCTTCTTCTTCTTCTTCTTTTGTTTGCTTTTGAGTTTTTCCTGTTTGATTCGATTCTTCTTTTTTTTCCCTCATATTCTAACTACTCCTCTAGGGATGACATGCAGGCTTGTGTAATACGGTAATACGTTATAAGCGACGTTATTCTTTGTTACTGTTATCGCAGTCTTATTACTTTTCCAGCTTCGTAGAGGTCTTTTCATTGACTCTTTCGAGGTCTGTCTTAATGCCTAGGTTGGCAATACACTTTTTTATGAGGAGGAAGGAGGAGAAAGATATATCCTACTATTAATTATCTTCAAGTCTCCAGCATAACTTTGGTTTAAGAGAGAAAGCTTGGGTCAGCCTGAATAAACATATTACATAAATTTAGGATATTGTGAGCCTGAATTACTAGTTTCAAATGATTTCAATATTCTGTGGACATTAATTTGACTGCTTAACGGTCTTACCATCGGAGTGCATACACTGCTTATTATCGATTTTATGTCTTGTTGGTCTTCTTGGACTAGGAGTCCGTTTGGCTCCCTTAAGTCCCTCGTTGTATATAAATTAGAGGAACAGTTTGACGAATAAGCGGAATCTTGAGCATACCCTTCGCGCTCATTCATCTCCTCCTCCTTCCTTGTCCTCCTCCACTTCCTCCTTGACGTTATCATCTGCGATTTCAATAAACTCGTAAATTCACTGGACATGGGCGTGAGGTGTCGCTTCAAGACATGGAATCAGAGCCTTCAAGTAGGGGCTGCCAGAGGGCTGAAGCAACAACACTCTGCTATCTCATACCCGTTTTAATGAAGGGAACCTATCGTAATCTTAACAGTATTTCGTGTAAGGCAACGTGGTCTAAATGAAAGCGTGGATGTGCGAGTTGCATACACTATGGATGCTCATCACCTTTTTCATCCCACGGTCTCTCAACGTGACCTCCCACACGTTGGTTTGGACTTGCCCTCATAATCATCTTGACCAAAGGTATAACTTTCTGTTCCTGACTGAAAATAATCGAGACGTTAGGCCTGTGCCAGCTTTTTGTCATACATTTGCCGCTCTCTGTCACGCAACTTATTTATTTCTTGTTTGCTGCCTTTTCCTTCTATCGGCCTCAATCTACATACAACTTGAATTCTAGCTGGCATGCGAAAAAGAGATACAAACTGTTAATCAAATAACCCATGGTGAAGGGATTCACGGAACAACCCATTTAAGTGTGTGTGTGTGTGTGTGTGTGTGTGTGTGTGTGTGTGTGTGTGTGTGTGTGTGTGTGTGTGTGTGTGTGTGTGTGTGTGTGTGTGTGTGTGTGTGTGCGTGCGTGCGTGCGTGTGTGTGTGTGTGTGTGTGTGTGTGTGTGTGTGTGTGTGTGTGTAAAAACACATCAAATGTAGACTATACTATTGCAGAAACAACTGTGAATGGAGTGACCAACGCTACAACAACCACAGTACGAGGCAGCAACTACATCACACCAGACTCGAGGGCCGTGCGGAGCGTGACGTGAGTGAGGTGCGTCCAGGTACTACAAATCACGGGCGTAGGCTGGTGATCAGAGGGGCGTGCTGGGGCGGTGCAGAATAGAGTCTTAAGTGTGGGATCATCAATAGTTTATGAGCTGCGAGAGGAGCGAACGATGATGAAGGGGAGGGAGCTGAAGATGAAGATGGAGAGATGACGGCGAGGAAGGAGATTGCTGAAGGGACGGAGGTCTGACTATGGCAAGAGGAAGAGGACGCGGAGGAGGAGGAGGAGGAGGAGGAAGAACCGTATAAGTGAGGAAGAGATGAGTGCAGGCGAAGGACGGCGAGGAGGGTCCGTCTTGCGCTTGTGAATGTTGCACCTCCTCACTTACGTGTTAAGGAGCGGCAGGGAGGGAAGGCAGGGTAAGGGATGGCAGGAAGGGAAGGGGAAGACAAGGTATTACGGAGGATCGATGGGCAAAATAAAGAGTGGATAAGGAATGGGTAATAAAGGATGGATAGGATTGGAAAGAAAAAAAAGGTAAGAAGGAGGATAGGAGGCCGGTTAAAAAAATAAGGAAGGTAGGGAAAGGTGAGAAAGAAAGGAGAATTAGGTGGTATGGTACACTGGTATGGTATTGGTATGTGTTATGGTACATTGGATAACGGGGAGAAGGGCACAGAATGGAATGCTATGGTAGTAAACTAAATTAAGAAGGCAAGAAAAGAAAGAGAACGGAAAATTGAACTATAGCAGGAAGAGGGAGAGGTATGGAAGGGCATGAGGATGGGTAGGCATTTGTCAGAAAAGGAAGGAGATAAAAGCAGACGATATGGTAGACAGCGAAACATAGGAGGAAGTAAGGTATAGAAAAGGAGAGACCACAGAGATCAGAGCAAAGCCTATGTAGAGGGGAATGGTACTGTGTGGTGATGATGGTGGAAATCGTGCAAAAGTAGTAGTAGTAGTAGTAGAAGTAGTAGTAGTAGTAGTAGTAGACTGACTAAAATGAGCTGACTGACTATCCTTAGGGTGCTGCTAGTGGTCGTGGGCCTTCGAATAGACGGAAATTGTGCTAGAGATCAATTCTGTTTTTTTTCCCGTTATCGATTATGGAAGGAAAGAAAGGGTGAGGCGAGGAGACCCGAGGACGCTTCCCACGGTAGAGCCACGACCCACAAAAGGAAGCTTCACCACAGACACGAGACGCCCACCACAGAGAAGAGAAAAGGAACACTAATAAGCAAAGAGTATAAAGAGAGACTAATTTATACCTTCGTACAAAAGTCACACTAAACTCACTGCTATAACTATGACGAGTAAAAGAATGATGAAACAAAGCAGAAGGAAACTAAAAAAAGAAGCAAAAGAAAACTGAAAATCAATACCTTTCATGTTAATCAATACTTTTCATTGTTAGATCTTTGACAAGGAGTTTCTTGAGACTCAGGCGAAGCAATGCCACGAGTCATGTATCCTAACACCTTCTAAACCTCCTATTTTTCCTCTTCCTCCTTGTCTTCCTCAAGTGCTAAAAAAGGAAGCGCCATAAAGAAAAGGAGGAGGATGGGGATGAAAATGAAAGTACAGAAAGTTGGAGGCACGGACTGATATTAGGCGTGAGGGGAGGTGGGTGATTTGGGTTGGTGGTGGTGGGTGGGTGGGTGGGTGACATAAAGAGAGGATGAGGATGAGAATGAGGATGTATATGGCAGCACAGAAAGTTGAGGCACAGACTGAGATTAGGCATAAGGGGAGGTGGGTGGGTGTTTCTGGGTGGTGGTGGTGATGGGTGGGTGGGTGGCTGGGTGGCTGGGTTTGGGCGGGTCAGAGGGCGGGGAGGCTGGGCGCTGTATTGAACCGGGTGACTCAGGGAGCCTCGGGCAGATATTGATTATTTCACTCTGCCTCTCTGCCTCCGCCGCCGCCACAGCCCTCCGTCTCTGGCCACCACCATCACCATCACCGTCACCATCACCATTACTACTACTATTATTACCACCACTGCTATCCGTGTGGTTGACTTATCGATAGTGCCTCCCTCACTATAACAACGACCACTTCCATGATTTTTTTACTTATACTTTTCTTACTACTACTACTACTACTACTGCTACTACAGCTATCACTGCTACTTCTATAATGTTTAACTTTCTTACGATATAGCCTATAATTAGTTTCCCAAACCTCATATAACTTATGTTTCGCAACTATGAAAAAAATATCCATTGAAAATCCAGTCCTCCCTCCATTCATGTTGAAAGCAGTACATCACCACTCCTGCCTTATAATACCTCAACCTTCCACTTTTTTCCACCCTCGGAGGAAAAAAAAATATGTAGGAGGTGACTCATGAATCCACCACCAAGAAGCCGACACTTTCTCCCATTTCCTGCACCACCACCAAGAACATTTTTTATATTGCCCTCATTTCAGCGACGACCCATCACCAGCGGCGCTTTTATCACTCATTCACCATCAGCATCATCATTATCTCCATCATCCCCAACACCAGTACCAGTCCCAGACAGCATCACCATCACCCTAGCTACCCAAACCTTGCCTCGTCACCGTCATCACAACCATCACCATCATTACCTTCGTCAAAAGCCTCTTCCAGATCAATACTCCTCTTCGTTAAAATGAAAAAAAAAAAAAATAGTGCGAAAATGAGAGAGAGAGAGAGAGAGAGAGAGAGAGAGAGAGAGAGAGAGGGGGAGAGAGAGAGAGAGAGAGTGTGTGTGTGTGTGTGTGTGTGTGTGTTAGTTTTGAGGTAGCCCAGCCCGGCCAGTTCTCGGAAAAAGCCTCACTCTCTTTTCTCTCTTAGGATTCCTGGTGTTACATTATTGATTTCTTTTCTCCTCCCAACCAACCGCCGTCACCACCACCACCACCACCACCACCACCATCACCACCATCACCATTACCTCCACAGCCTAGTCATATTTTCAGCTCGTTAGCAAACTTTCACTTCCTCTCTTCCTTTACTATCAAGCCGCAGTTTATATTTTTCTTTTTTAAATTAAAACTTTTCTGCTTGTAGTCGCGTCTTGATGATGCTGAGGCGAATGTGGTATTGAAAAATGTAGTAGTAGTAGTAGCTGTAGTAGTATTAGTATTAGTATTAGTAGTAACAGTGATAGTTGTAGTAGTAGTAGTAGTAGTAGTAGTAGTAGTAGTAGTGGTAATAGTAGTAGCCCTCCATGATTATGTGTCAGGAAAATAAACATGGGTGGAGGTATCTTTTATGTAGTAGAGAAAAAAAAGTAGTAGTAGTAGTAGTAGTAGTAGTAGTAGTAGTAGTAGTAGTAGTAGTAATAGTAGTAGTAGTAGTAGTAGTAGTAGTAGTAGTAGTAGTAGTAGAACAGAGCCAGTAGTAACAGAGCCAGTCGTTGTAGCAGCATCAACCGTAGCAGCAGTAACAACAACAATAAAAACATTAAGAGGATCATAGACCTTAATAGTGTAATATATTAGTGGTAGAAACATTATTATTATTATTATTATTATTATTATTATTATTATTATTATTATTATTATTATTATTATTATTATTATTATTATTATTATTATTATTATTATTATTATCAGTAGTAGTAGTAGTAGTAGTAGTAGTTGTTGTTGTTGTTGTTATTTATAGCCACTTATCCAGCCCTTTTGTTGTTAAAAGAAGAAGAAGAAGAAGAAGAAGAAAAAGAAGAAGAAGAAAAATGGAGAAGAAGAAGAAGAAGAAAACGAAGAAAGAGAAGAAAAAGAGGGGATAATAAGAGGGAGAAGCAGATGAAGGAGAAGAAGTAGAGGTAGTAATAGTAGTAACAGTAGTAGCAGTAGTAGCAGCATCAGCAACACTAGCACCACAATTATCATCGTTGGTGGTGGTGGGTGAGTGGCGTCGGGAAGGCCCTGACGACTCAAGCCAAACTCAGCCCTAAGCCCCCCACTCCCCCACCCTCAAAATCACCCTCACTGCTCCCTCCCCCCCAAGCCTGCCTCCTCCCTGTCCACCCTAACCCGGCCTATACACTCATCGCTACCCCCCCGCCATTCCTCCCTCCCTACGGCGCTATTTGTCCTTGTTGCAGAAGCCGATATATTTGGCTTTCGCAGTGATCAATACGGCTCAAGTCTGGCGGCCGCGTGATGCTTTTTCGTTAGTCGCGTTCTATTTTCCGGCGAATATATGAACGAATAGATAAACAAAACAAAAATACGCGGGGAGCAAAACGTACAAATAAACAAACACAAATAAACAGACGAACAGGCACACGAAAACACACACACACACACACACACACACACACACACACACACAAACACACACAGTTTCATTATTTATCGAAATATCCAGAAAACCACAATAATAAAAAAAAAAACAATAAAGCATCCGAAACGACCAAAACGACGGAGGCAGCAAATAAAGGGAAAAACAAAACACAACAGCTAGCATGATAATAATAATAACATCATGCACACACTGAGGCAGCGGGGAGTAGAGGTTCACACTTTCGCTAACCGGCTAATGGTTGTACACATACTAGCGCAAACAAGCAAGCACAAACAGGCCAAAGTACATATGTTGACACACCACCACCGCCCCACCGCAGGCACACACTCAGGCACACACTCAGGCATACAAATGAGCAAACACACAAGTTACTCCACGCGAAGCCAACACACATACGCCTCCACGACTGAAAGGTAGGCAGGTAGGCAGGTAAAAAGGGAGGTTGGTAGGTAGGTAGGTAGAAGGGAGGTAGGAAGGAAGGGGAGTCACACAAGCTGTACACCTACAAAGCACAGCCTCCTCCTCCTCCTCCTCCTCCTCTAAATAAGCTTCCTAGTCTAAATATCCAGAATGGTAGAAAATTCGGTATGAAAGTGGGGAAGTGTACATTTTGCGTTACTTCAATTACCCTGTTTACGAAGGCCTGGCTATATTTGTGTGTGTGTGTGTGTGTGTGTGTGTGTGTGTGTGTGTGTGTGTGTGTGTGTGTGTGTGTGTGTGTGTGTGTGTGTGTGTGTGTGTGTGTGTGTGTGTGTCTGTGCACTTGATTATGTTTGTTTTTGGTTAGATTTATTCCATGTAATAACTCAGATACACATGGACACTCACAAACAACGTACAAAACAATTGACACACACACACACACACACACACACACACACACACACACACACACACACACACACACACACACACACACACACACACACACACACACGTCTCATCTTGACCTTCCTCTTCTCCTGCTCTTCCTACTCCTACTACACTCGACCTCCTCCTCCTCCTCCTCCTTTATCCTGTGTCAGCCTTCACTCCATGTTTTAAAAGGCTGTTTTCTCATGACACCAACACACTGCCGCCAACACGCTGCCGACAGGTAAGACAAAGCCTCAAATATCCTGCCTTTTGTATGGAGTGAGAGGGAAAACAAAAGGAAAACCGGCTTACGGAGCATCAAGCTGGGTCTTTCTTTTTCTTGCGAGAGGTAAAAGATAGTGGCGTGGTTTGTTTGTTCGTGTAGCGGCAAATATACATGAACGAAAAAGTGTCTTCATGCAAGTACACGACTAAGAGACAAAAGTATTCTCGGTCCTGAATGCCATCCAGGACTCGCATCGTCCAGCCAAGAGTGTCCCCTTCCCGTCGTGGCTCTCAGACGTCTTCTCGGCGCGGCCACAACTTCCCAACATTTAAACAGGAAATCAAACTTCGACAGAAACTCGCTTCCAAGATCCACGACGCCCCAGTGAACGCCTCGACCTGCCGGTGCTGCGTGCTGGTGGCAAGATGAAGCAGCGGACGGAGGGAACGTCGTGTTTCCTTTAAGCTGCATTCATAGACCACCACCACACACCCACACACACACACACACACACACACACACACACAGAAACAGTACGAAAATTAAAATACTCATTTACCTGTAATCCGGCAGAGGCTGATGTTGTCCCACATATCTGAAAGAAAGAAAAAAACTTTTAGTTTTCAACTTCATTATGTATGCAACAGTTTTGTCTTAGCCTGAGACAATTCCATGAGCATGTGCTATCTTAAGTTGTCGATAATGCAATAACAAGAGAGTAGATAAACTTTTCATCTGATAAAGGACATCTTCAGAAACTTTAACATCACCTACAAAATTCTACCATAAAATAATTTAAACATACAAGATATTAAACAGAAAAAAACTATATTCCAGCTGAATTCAGCCATACACGTAAAATAAGTAATTTCTATAATTTAGTTTTATATTGTATAGCCAGATTATATAAGAAAGTCTCTCTCTCTCTCTCTCTCTCTCTCTCTCTCTCTCTCTCTCTCTCTCTCTCTCTCTCTCTCTCTCACACACACACACACAGAGCAACTTAAACGTTTGATAATCGGTAAAAAAATCTCACTATATATAGATAATTTGCCATTTGCTAAGTGATGGAATATATACGTGTGTATGAGTTGGGGTGAGGTGAAGCGAAGGGAGGGAAGATAAGGGGAGAGGGGGGGGGAGGGGGCAACGGAGGCGAGGGGTGGGGGGGGGAGGCAGTGGCGGCATGCAGCATCCTATCGCACCTTATTTAGCGTCAACACGTCAAGATGCTCAACGGCCGATCGATTTATCTCTTCCGCTGAGGAAATTGCGGCATATTGTATCCGTGGCGAGGGGGTGATGAGCGAGGGTGGTGGGGGTGGTGGTGGTGAGGGGGGCACACTGGTGATGGCGGGGTGATGATGTGTGGGAGCCAAGACGGAGGGAGAAAGGCATATAAAACAATACCGAGGTGCAATGGAGATGTTTATGATGATGGATGAGAGATGTAGTTTGGCGATGCACGTGGGTTGTTGAGGCTGGAGCAACGTTGCCAGATTGTCGTACTCAGTTTCTCATATTTCCCGATTTCCAACCCCAAAACTGTCTTCTGGTCCCCAAAACGAAACTGATTTATAGTTATCATTAAAAGAGTTAGATCCTGATGTCTCTTGGCAAAAGTTAGGCGTTAGAAACCGGTAAATACTATGGTCCGAGTACGATAATCTGGCAATGGTGGGCTGGAGGAGTGAGGGGTGAGAGAGGTAGAGGTGCAAGTGAGGTGGAGGGAGGTTGTGTTTGAGGTGAAATAGATGAGATGAGGACGAGGGTTAGATATGGAGTTGATAAATGGAGGAAAGTGCACTAATCAGGATGAAAGGTGAGGATGAAGTCTAATATGCTTTAAGATGTGTTTTTTTTTTTTTATAACAAAGGAGACATCTCAAAAGCACAAAAAAAAGAAACAATAATAAAAAAAGCCCGCTACTGGCTGCTCCGAAAAAAGAATCCAAAGAGGTGGCCGAAAAAGGGGTCAATTTCGGGAGGAGAGGTGGTGTTATAAGTAAGAGTCATTAAAAACATTTGAACTAACAATGCAGGTAAACAAAAAGACTTATAGCACCAAAATGAACCACCTATAGGCAAAGAGAGACAAAATCAAACATCAGGATCAGTATTAACATGAGTATTAGAGGGTATACTTATGAATAGCCAAAAAACTGATATATATATATATATATATATATATATATATATATATATATATATATATATATATATATATATATATATATATATATATATATATATATATATATATATATATATATGTATAACACCAAATAAGTATAAGAGGCCCACATGGATATCTGGGACCGATTATACTTTATCATCCCAGCCATCACATAAATAGGCCAGGTAGAGACGAAGAATTTATGATCTCAATAAATAAATAAAAAAATCTCAAGAGGATCATGTGCTGGGAGTTTCCGTTGGTTTGACCTCAGCGCTCTTCTTTATGTGTTTGTAAGTTAGCTTTTATATCAAAGGCTTTTAATCCCAGTATTGTTTCTTCTTGGCTCCCTTCCTCTCTTCAGCGTCATAAACCATCCCCACCCACCCACACCCAAATCCACCCACCCGCCCACCTACCCCACCACCCACCCATCTCCTCTCACCACCCACCTACAGTCCCCATCTATCCCTACCCCCCACGGGCACATATTCAACTCTTTTTCACGGACACACACACACACACACACACACACACACACACACACACACACACACACACACACACACACACACACACACACACACAAATGTACATAGACTGATCCTTACGCGACGCGATGGCCATAACTCTCCAGACTGAGCCGTGGTTTTCATGAAGACACTTTTAATTTCATTCTCATTGACGCGAAATCAGAGTATATGTAACCATACAACAAAATACGATGCAACAATGTTATGAATTTATAAGGAAAAATGTTGCCTGCCCCGGAACTAAAAGCAACGAGTCATTTTAAATCTTCTAAGGATAAAGATAAAATTGTATAGCACGAGGAAATAAAAAAGGAAAGATGGCATGACAAGAAAAATGATGACCTGAGGATGAACGTTGTTTGAGAGGCCATTACGAAGGTGCTGCGAGTCTTGTGTAGGGAAGGCAGGTGTGGGTGTGTGTTTGGAGGCGTGGGTGTGTGTTTGGTGGCGTGGGTGTGTGTTTGGTGGCGTGGGTGTGTGTTTGGTGGCGTGGGTGTGTGTTTGGTGGCGTGGGTGTGTGTTTGGTGGCGTGGGTGTGTGTTTGGTGGCGTGGGTGTGTGTTTGGTGGCGTGTGTGTGTGTTTGGTAACGTGGGTGTGTGTTTGGGTGCGTGGGTGTGGGTGTGTGTTTGGTGGCGTGGGTGTGTGTTTGGTGGCGTGTGTGTGTGTTTGGTAACGTGTGTGTGTGTTTGGGTGCGTGGGTGGGTGTTTGGTGGCGTGGGTGTGTGTTTGGTGACGTGGGTGTGTGTTTGGTGGCGTGGGTGTGTGTTTGGGTGCGTGGGTGTGTGTTTGGTGGCGTGGGTGGGTGTTTATAATAATAATAATAATAATAATAATAATAATAATAAACGGTTTATTTCATGAAGTACCAGGCAGCCCTAGAGCTGAAAATATACATCAATGGAAGATTAAATGAAATGAATGAGACAAATGGCGTGGGTGGGTGTTTGGTGGCGTGGGTGTGTGTTTGGTGGCGTGGGTGTGTGTTTCGTGGCGTGGGTGTGATACGAAGAGTCAGTACGGTAAGGAGGCGTAAAATAAGGCATCTAAGTGACATAAGTGGTGAAAAAACAGGCCAGGGGAGATTACTAGATATAAATTTGCTCTGCCAAATAACAAAGGGGAGTGGCAGTGAATGTGCAAGGATCATAACTAAGGGAGAGCCTATACACTAATAATTCAGAAGAGAAGAGCACCAAAACCCACCAAACGGACCAGGGAGACTGACTGAATGACTGACTGGCTGGCGGAGTGGCTGGCGGACGGAGTGACTGACAAGGAGGCAAACTAGAGCTCCAAGATGGTCAAGGTTGGGGAGCGTTGGAGGAAGTGGCAGAGTGAGAGGCATTACACGCAATTGTGGCTTAGTTTGTGGTGAGTTCGATTGAGGAAGACGCCCACACTAATGAGGAAAAGGGTGACTTCGGGGAAATCATGACCAAAGCAGCACTGGTTACGTTATGGTGATGATGGTGACCGCAGAGCTGCTGTTGGCTGTTGGTTGCCTAGAGATGCTGCTGCTATTGCTGATGATAATGAGCCACTGGAACGGACTGCAGGTGAGGCTAATAAAGGAGGTGAATCGAGTCCAGGTGAGAAAGGAGTGACCATGAGTGAGTGATGATGGGAAAAGTGAGTGGTGAGATGATGATAATGATAGTGATACGGTGAGACGGGCTGGTGGTGAGGATAATGATGATGACTAGAGTCTGGGTGAAGCAGAAGCTTGGGTGAGTGAGCGTGAGGGGAGTGAGTGGTGTGATGGTGATGGTGATAGTGATGGTGGAGTGACCGGAAAGGCTCTTGTTGATGGTGTTAGTTGTTCAAGTCCACGTCAGGGTGGGGGGTGGGGGGAGAGAGAGAGAGAGAGAGAGAGAGAGAGAGAGAGAGAGAGAGAGAGAGAGAGAGAGAGAGAGAGAGAGAGAGAGAGAGAGAGAGAGAGAGAGAGAGAGAGAGAGAGAGAGAGAGAGAGAGAGAGAGAGAGAGAGAGAGAGAGAGAGAGAGAGAAACATTAGAAGGAAAAGATGAGATGACAATAATGGTGATATATATTAGATTGTGATAAAGCCAAACCGGTTGTTGATAAAGATGATGAAGTTAACTACGTGCAGGAGTCAGGGGGAGGGAGACAATGTGAGTGGTGAGAAAATAATGAATAAGATGGTGAGAGTGATGAAGTAAAATGGCAAAATAATGACGATAATAGCAATAATATAAGACCATATGAGGGAGCTAGCGTGAGTGCGCGTGAGTGAAGGAGCGAAGGTGAGTGATGAGTGTCGGTGGTGAATTGCAGATCAGTGAGGCAAGAGGGATAAAGACATAAGCCACAAGCATCATTACGTGAGTGGGTGAGCATGAGGGGGTGAGTGAGTGAGTGAGTGAGGGTGAGTAGCGAGTGTAGGCGGCAGGGTGAGGGCTTGTCTGGGAGGGGGGGGGGGGATAATGACATAGGCCACAAGCATCATTACAATTCAACTTCCGCCGCCCACCGCCGAGGCGTGCAGGTCGGCCAGCAAGGGCGGCGCGGGGCAGGTGTGTGTGGCCCTAATGAGGCAAGCCTGCAGGTGACGTGTGTGGAGGTTCCTTCCTGCTGTGTTCACCTAACACACACACACACACACACACACACACACACACACACACACACACACACACACACACACACACAGATCCCCCCACCCCTCACGCACACACCGTTACCTGAATCATCACCTTTCGATTCAACGTTCAATCAACGACGAGAGATTAGCGTAGGAGAAAGTCTCGTCAGCCCATGCCTGTTCAGTTAATCAATTCTCGCCATTGATTCTTCATTATATGCACTTTTTTATCTGGTTTCCGGGCTTGATTAGACACGCAGCCCATACCATCCAGCCTCCCGAAGAGACGCCGCGTGGGTGAACACTGTGTCTATCGCTCATCAAAGGGTCAAGGTGAAAGGGACGGGTAGAGAGATTCGATCATGTGTAGGTAGATAAGAGCGTTTGTTGTATTAAGACCTGATGACGTGCCTATTTGTTGGGATAGTTCTTTCACCGGTCAAGGGTATATTTGCACATTTGCACATTTGCAAGGGAGCCTTCATCTATTCTATCCTGTCCTACCACACGTAGTTTACTAGTAGTAGCGGTAGTAAACAGACACCCTCGCCATAGACCGACATGTCTTCTGGTTTCTGTTCTTCCTATGTATTCCTATGTATAAGGTCAGCATGTTGCAATGCAGTTTATTCATATAAATTATTTCAACCTGTTGAGGTAACGAAACCAAAAGGCAGAACCACCCATAATAAGAGCCACAACTAGAACCTAAGTCATATAAATATAACACCATGATAAAATATGCAAACATTAGCAAATATGAAGTTAACTTCGGTAAAGAAAACAATTACAAGCTGAACTATAGCCACATACAACACGAGTAAGGAAATCTCAAATAAATACACTTACAACACTGCCAGTCCCCGGATGATGAACACTAAAGATCAGGCACATGCACGGAGTGCCAGAGCACGCAAACAGGCGTGTCACATCACAACAGTCACGGCAGAGTGGCAGGGGACGGTACACTAACAACTGGTCCTGCAAGCAGTCAACTAACTAAGCTTACAATAACTCTAAATGCCTAAAAAGAAAAATTATAAACCCTCATAGCAGCACAACTCAAATATACCGTCAACACATTAGAACATACACACTGACACACACTCAAACGGCTGTGTCACTTCACTGCAGGCAGTACAACTTATAAGCTATTGACAGCATGGCAAGAACTCCAAAAACGTAATATCACAAACAACATATACCCGACGATTATATGCAGTACACTCATGTATATAAAATACCATCCGAGAACCGTGAGAGCACAACACACCACTGCTTAGCCAAGCCACATAACAAACCATTGTACATTATACTACATAACATAGCCTTTCTTACCTTCATAGGTTCAGTACAACACTCAACCCTAGCCCGTAGCACCAGGTAGTCAATAATATACAAACACGACTGACTTACAAGTCCATACTGGGTGGCAACTCTTCCAATGCTTAGGCCGTCGGAGTGACCGACCGTGTAATCAACTCGGGTGGAAAGTCTCATGAATGTAAAATTGCAAATAACAAAAGCAAATACAAATGCCTGATAAATATATAATATGTCTATAAATAATAATATATGTAGATATCATACAAATTCAAATAAGTCGCCAAAACACCTGAAGAAGTAAATAATATAACGAGCAATTGGTATACAATGGAACCTGCCATGAGAACGGTAAAACAACTTAACAAGTAGTTGATGGTAAAACAACTGCACAAGTAGTTGATGGTAAAACAACTTAACAAGTAGTTGATGGTAAAACAACTGAACAAGTAGTTGATGGTAATACAACTGAACAAGTAGTTGATGGTAATACAACTTAACAAGTAGTTGATGGTAAAACAACTTAACAAGTAGTTGATGGTAAAACAACTTAACAAGTAGTTGATGGTAAAACAACTGAACAAGTAGTTGATGGTAATACAACTTAACAAGTAGTTGATGGTAATACAACTTAACAAGTAGTTGATGGTAAAACAACTTAACAAGTAGTTGATGGTAAAACAACTTAACAAGTAGTTGATGGTAAAACAACTGAACAAGTAGTTGATGGTAATACAACTTAACAAGTAGTTGATGGTAATACAACTTAACAAGTAGTTGATGGTAAAACAACTGAACAAGTAGTTGATGGTAAAACAACTTAACAAGTAGTTGATGGTAATACAACTTAACAAGTAGTTGATGGTAATACAACTTAACAAGTAGTTGATGGTAAAACAACTGAACAAGTAGTTGATGGTAATACAACTTAACAAGTAGTTGATGGTAATACAACTTAACAAGTAGTTGATGGTAAAACAACTGAACAAGCAGTTGATGGTAAAACAACTGAACAAGTAGTTGATACAACACAAGAAATTGTATTACAAAAGTGGCTTTGAGTCATACCAGGAAGGTTATAAAGAAGTATTGTTTTATGATATTTCGGGACATGGATATACGCAAGTTGCAGATAGAGTACACATTTACTGGGCGAGGGTGTCACGCTTTTTGATGGCGTGCTATGAGCATCACCAGGTCGATCTTTCAATCAATTTTTTTTTAACCACATGCGTAATTTACAGACAAGTTTATAACTGCTTATGGTGTACAACTTGCTAATGTGGGTTACCTGAAAAAAAAGTGATATATAAAAAAGCAAAATTGATTTAGTTATGCTCATTACTTTGTGTTTTTTTTAAATATTTGCAAAATAAGTTAGTCTATCAAAGAGTCACTCGTGCTGCAACAAAAGATTGATGAGCACTCTTCTTGGTGAGGATGATCGGGGCTTTACGAGTGGTCAGTGGACGCTGCGTTTTACTTTTGCAGCCACAAGGAATCAGCCATAAGCAAAAGTAAAGTTATGTACACAAAAAGTCTATAATGATGCCAGGCTCATCATTATAGGCGCTGCTTAACACCTAGGGAAATAGATAGAAAAGTTACTAATGTTAGAAAATTTCCAACAACTAATGACTGGAGGAGAGCGTTACAAAGGATCCACGACGATACACCTAACTCTATTATTACTGATTATGGCCACAACTGAAGCATAAACATATAATGAGGTGATAAACATGAACTTGTCGCTGTAAAACAAGTTGATTATAATCGCCATTGATGAGTTGTCAAGCCATTGGCACGACCTAACATTAAATATTACTTTATGGCCCCGAAACAGGCCAAATAAGCTACCCCACCCCACGCCGAGTCCCTCCACAACGGCCGGGGCAGGAAGTAACCGGCGTCACATTAAATAAAACTTTCAGAGCCAGCCAGGCGCTTAGTCCCGTCCATCACTAAACCATATCGCGCATCGGGAAGAAGAGAAGGAAAAGAGAAACGGAGAAACCAGCGCAAAACCGGCTTAACGGACGTAACGGTCGGGGTTATGCGGGTCGCCTGCTTCTGGGAGCCGCTCGGCCTTCCCACCAGCCTCGTCTTTTTCAGCACCTCTGCCTCCCCTCCCCCTGGCTCGGGTTCTAAGTGGATGATGGAAAGGGAGCCGACGACAAAGACGCATCGAAAAGCTGACAACACGGCCAGTCACAAGGCGCCGCGGAGAATGGAGACTGTGGAGGATGAAGGAACACCAGGTGGATAGGTGGTGTCAGAGGCCGGCGTTCCGCTTTCGTTCAGGTGTTCCTCTTGGCAAATTGGGATGAAGGGGGGAGGCAGGGGATGGAAGGGAGGTGATGGAAGGGGAGGAAATGGAAGGGAAGAGGAGGGATGAGGGGGTGAAGGGAGTGAAGGGTCGAGTGAGAGGATCATCGCAGATCTGAGAGACGGTGAAGATTTGCATGCTGGTTCGAAAGCCATCACCTCCTCCCTTCTTGCAGCCTTTTTCACAAGACCCGTTTGGTGTCTGCTTCCCATGAATGACACAGACTGACACACACACGCACGCAAAAAATAAATCTTAAAAGCCGTTGCCATATATCAGTTCTTTCTTCCGATTTCTCCCACAACATGTAACTTAATAAATATTTTTCCTATCAAATCTACGAAAATAAATACATCAATTGCTGCGGCTATTGAACATTATACATCTTCCTTACAGTTTAATTCCACTTAAAACTCAAGAAATATTGTCAAAAATACAAACAGATTGACAGCCTCTGCTAAACACCTAAAGAGTCGGGCCCATTACCCCTCACTCACCCCTAAAGAGGCCGCCTCAGTGCCTCCTCGGGGTCACAGTATAGGCATGCTGGTCCGCGAAGCCATGACGCCGCGCCGGCTGTGCCTCATACGCAGCAGATACAGAGTAAATATTACATTTTGACCTACGATAAGCTTATCTCCGTCTAAGTCTGGAAGCCCAGTAACAGGAGACAATGATTCACCTGGGACGAGCATTTAAATAAGATTTTATCACCTGAAATTGATCGGAAGGCTTACATGAGCGAGGAGGTTATACACTGCAGGATAATTGATGCATCGCCTGGGGGGCTTCGAGAAAGCTAAAGCTTCCAAAATGAGTGGCGGGAGTGAATCAGGGATTTATCTAAACCTGGGAAAATATAATCCCTCCTCTCTGTTAGGTTCTTAAATGGTGGCATGATTTAGTATTCCCAACCATAACCGTAAATCAAACAAATACATGAAGACGCTGGCCACAGTACCGCTTAACTCCCTAGAAGGGACGTAAGACACGGCTGCAGCAGAGGAGGAGGAGCACTGACACGCAAGCGGGTATGTTGATAAATCAAGAGAGATGAAGACAAGTCGATGACGACGATAGTTCATTCTACTGCGTATTGTCACCAAAATAATTGCTTTTACCCTCGGTCATTACATTGGGAACAATTTATCATTAGATGATATAAGCCAAGAATAACGGTTGTACATCAGTCTTGGAAAAAAGTGAATATTGTCACGAGTTTGCCTTCTGTAACACACCAGCAGCAGCAGACCGTCCATCCGTGTCACTGCCAGGGCGCTGAGGCCGAGGAGCTACACGGCTGGCTGGCCATAATGCTCTGCTGCCATTACCTGCCACCTAATTGCGGAAATAGGGTGACTGTCACACTCTACCCAGCCTGGCGCGCCATGATAAACCGACAAGTATTTTTACAACCAGCACTTCCGGCAGACACGTGTCAAAAAAGTCTTCTCATTTTTTTTGGTGCAAATTCACGGTGTTCTAGGGAAACATGATCGATTAAATATTTCCCATTACTATAATTTTTTGTAAATTTCTTCACTCTGGAAGAAAAGTTTCTCTTGATATGGACAGAGAGACCAGTTTTCATCTCGTGCGTATTGCTTCTGCGGGCGTGATGAAGGTTGGCTCAATACAATTTTCCTTTGTCTTTTAAGTTCTGATTAGTGTCAGAAACTTTATTTGTACTTATGCAATAGAGCATGTATTCCTGATGCCATCTCTGAATCTTGTAATACGTTTACTTTCCAAACTTCTTCAATCAAAGTCACCTAATGCACCGCTCCCTCGCTGAAGCGGTGGGAGGCTGGGTGTTTCTTCAGGAAAACCAACAAACACAGCTATCAACATCGTCACACATTCCTTGCGAGCCATTCTTCGCACCGCACGCTGTGTTTAGTGGTAAGCCGATGACTTGACTCTTCTCATAGTTATGCATTCTGCTCATATCTTCATTTTTCTGCAGACTTGGCGTATGATTCTTAACTTTTGATATGTTCATTACTTCTTTATATAAACAAGAGCGAAAAAAAAAACTTGTGGTATGAGGAAACTAAAACAGATGAAGTACTGCAGTAGTGTGTAATGTAAGGTTTGTACACCATTCCCTCCACGAGACCACCGCCTCATCCACCATGACGGTCAACCTTCACCAACCATCCCATGCCACGCAGCCATTACACACCACCACTCCGAGAGAAACCTCCACCACAACTCTTCTCATTACTGATAAACACCACAGTCATCAACAACAATAATACAATGATCACCACCAACGGTAAAAAAGCGATACATATCTCTGGCTGCTGACCGCCACATCCACCCAACCGCCTCCCTTCATCACGGTTCGATCCTCGGCAGCTGACACCCACCCACCATCCATGCCAGCTGTCCGTTTACCCTTCTCAGGAAAAAAGGTCGGCAAATGAACACCTACGCAACACGCTGGACAGTGGTCACCTGAGAGATAAGGTGGTTTGGTACTTCAGGAATAACACGAATATACTGGATGACACAAGCAAGAATAGAAGGCATATTTAGGGCCCCTAAAAAAAAAAAAAAGGGCTTAGTATTAAATGTAGTTTCGAGGAGCATTAGATTCAAAGTTATACAGAAGCTACCTCAAGTGTACGATTTACTCTATATTTATTTCTTCATCATTTCCAGATCATGATGTAGCGACATAACTCCTCAGAAAACTCTCCAAGAAATAGTCTAATAACCAACAATAATACCAGTACCAATCCCTCGTCATTACCATTACCGTCAACACAGTCATTACAACATTAATAAATACCCTGAATAATTGCAGGAACACCACCACCGCCACATGTTCCACCTTCATGACCATTTCTACCACCATCCCCACCACCAAAACCACAAGGCCCACCCCTCTCAGCCCCCCTCAGCCCCCTATAGGCACCTCGGCCACGTGAGCCCCATGGGACGCCACACACGCCACGTATCATCGCCGGCTATGAACACCGAATACCTGGTGCAAAGACAGGAACAATGTGTAGGTGTTGCGTCTATTACACCTTGCGACCACAGAAACCTCTAAGAGTGAGAAGAATGACGGGGGGAAGGAGCCGCGGCGTCGGTCGTAATTCCCGCCTGTGGCCGCAAGAACCTGAGTTTTCACACCGGGCTGCCGTGAGTGATTCCCGGCGAGCACAGGCCGCCCATTAGGGGTTTAGGGAGCGAGTCACGGCTCCGTAGGGTGTGGATTATTGTTTGCCTGACGGAGCGGCGGCGTGAGGAGCGGCAGCCGCGGTGTGGGTGTGTGTGGGGGCTCCCTGCGGTCACGAGTCAGCCCTTCCCTCTCATTTATTCTCTCCCGAGCAGGTAAGGGCGTGTGGAAGAGCATCTGGACGTGACTGTGTACTATTTGTAAAAGGCAATGAAGGTTTAGGTTTTCTGTAACTATCCATAGCGTAGCAGGCGATCGATTTGTATTTGGCTATTGAAGTAAAAATATAATTATAAACAAATTCGTAACTTCAGCTAAATTTAAAGTTTCTGGACTAAAAAAAACATACCTAAATAGCATGTATATCATTCATATTTCTTGATATGGTCAGCCATACAACGATAAGGAAAGAAATACACAACTAAGGATAGTTAAGTTCACATAGTTCCTGTGTGCATGATACATGTCATCTGCTGTCGCCATTCTTCAACCAGAAACTGTATCTGAATAAGAATTAGAAAGACATCCTAGAAATATTTACTCCGATGAAAAAAAAAGGTGATGCAAAATACCGCCCATCATGTATAATTGCCTGCCTAACCATTTACTCGTTTGGATGACTGCGCAACTGCCTATAATTCAACCTCCTTACGCGAGGCTGCCTGCCAAAGTACCTTCTTACCCACCTACCTACCGACACACAACTCACTACTACTGTCTCCCACATGTATTCCTATTCAGTCGCCACCTTCACTGAGGCCAAGACACACAGATTGCCGTGGATGAGTGAAATGGTAAATAAATCCATTACGTTTATAAAAAAAAACGAAAAAGATACCATGGAATCATAATATTCTAAAGTGTGAGAACATATGATAAGAATAAGTGCACAATCTGGTTAGGTAAAAAATACATGACAGCTCAGGATACCTTTTTGTGTACAGGCAAGATGCTTTACTTTAGAATGAAATTGTTGGGAAGGTGGATTTTTTTACAGCACTCTCTCTCTCTCTCTCTCTCTCTCTCTCTCTCTCTCTCTCTCTCTCTCTCTCTCTCTCTCTCTCTCTCTCTCTCTCTCTCTCTCTCTCTCTCTCTCTCTCTCTCTCTCTCTCTCTCTCGGGTGTCTCAGCAGGTGAGAGGAGTGGTGGGAATAATGTGTGGGTGAGCAACGGAAGTGAGCGAGACAGCCTCTGAGTGACACCTGAGCGGGCGGATACAGATGTGCCCTCCCCACCCCCCTCACCTGCCCCCCCTCCCCCTCACGGATGCTGCCCGCTGGCCGCCCCTCGTGATCGGCGGCGGCCTGATCGAATGTCCAGTGACTGGCAGGTAGCAGCGACACCTGTGGCTGACGACTCGTATAAAAAGACACTAGACAAAAAACTTTTAACATTTATTGATCTTTATTATTGATTCAATGAGTTTCGTTCAATTATGAATGTTCGTTTGATTTTTCAATCCTGTTCATTTCCCTCTTTTTTTTTTATTTCTCACGTTTATCCTGTCTAAAAGGAGGTGCAATGGCCCTCAGGACCATGTCATTTACTTTCCTAATAAGAAAGTCCATTGTCTATCAAAGAAGTCTGAAGGGTTCTCGCAAGATAAGAATCTGTCAAATAGTTTCATTTCTTTATATTTCTTCTCCAAGAAGGCAGATTCTTAGCAAAGCGAATATGATAACTCTCTCTCTCTCTCTCTCTCTCTCTCTCTCTCTCTCTCTCTCTCTCTCTCTCTCTCTCTCTCTCTCTCTCTCTCTCTCTCTCCATCACAACCGGTAACAGCAGCCCTAGTCTTATGTGTGTTCATTTAATTATCCTGGATGCAGTATTTAGTGAGTCAGTTAAGTAGTGTATACATCATTACCGTGTTTAAGTAAAGCCTCACTACAATTAAAATATCCTAAACTTTTTTCACACCATGACGAATGAATACCACGCACATCGATGAATAAAAAGCCCATGAGTGACTTTCAGAAAAAAAAGAAATATGATGAAGTCGTGTCCTACATTTGTGCAACTTAATACCACGTCGTGGACAACACCAAATGCCGACAGATACTTCAGTCCGAGCTACAGACTCAGAAATGAAATACTGTTGAACATTTACGCCTCGTCTTGTCCAGTGCCGGGGCGGAGCACGGGTGTTGTTTGCCTCACCGGTTACATGTGTTAGACGTCAAGGCTGAGTGACAGATGCCCTGTCAAGCATGGCCACTGGGCGGGGGCAGCGCCAGGTGAGGCTACCCGGCGCCTCGCTCCTGCATGGTGCACAGGTAAGCCGTTAAAGGCGATTCATATTTAATGCGAGACGGGTTCAAAACGTAAATGAATACACAGGTTGACATTCCTCTCAATTCGCAGGGGCAAAATGAACGGTTATGTAATACGTATATTGATGCCAAGAAGCACGCACACACAAAATAGTGGAGTCTACCTTTATATTGTTATCTTTTAAGAATAAACGCCTGTATTTTTTATCCAGGTTATTAATGGAGGCGTAGATGGTGGTTAAGGAAGTACCTGGGTTGATGATGATACTGTGTGTGTGGGGGGGGGGGAGGGGGTGGTTGAAAGTGTATGTGTGGGTGTGGGTGGTAATGACCGCTAATGGTGATGGATGAGTAGCACGCACTGATGGTGGTGGTGGCCTCGTGCCGTGTCCTCCTCGTTACGACATTACTCTTGCTTTCCTTGGTTTTCTCCGTATCACAAATTCTACCAAATTCATTTCTGATATGAGCAAAAGTGACATAATGAGTTACGCCCCTGAACATGACAAACCAAGCAAATTGTCACTAATAATTCCTAGTAAAAGAATGCTCCGGAAAATAAAACAGTTGGAGACTAAAGAACAGGAGAGGAAAAGCGATGAACTAATGCCGAAACACGAGCCAGATTTCCCGATAAAACGACGAAGGTAACGTTATAGTGCAGGGAAATGTACATTCTGATGAGTGAGTAAAATGGCACTCATCAGAATTATGGAAAATGCTACAAACCACCTTACTTAGTCCTCCAGCCGGGTGTAGTCCTTAGCTGGTGACTTTTCTATAGGTAAACATGACCCACTATCACCCTAATTTTCTATGGAGAGGAAAAGCAGTGCCAATAAAAACACGCTGGAAAGAGAGGTGTGCCCAAAATGTGTATCACAAGTGTGGGTTTTGAGGCCATGCTGCCGTGCTGTCCGTGTCGACCTTAACCATGTTTTATAACCCAAGTGAGAAGGAAAGGCAGACAAGAAGCAGGCGGAGGGAGTCATGCCAGTCACCGAGGCAGCAGCTGACCATGACGCTGCAGCTCGGCACCGGCGGAGTTAAATAGGGTTTTCACGCCAACACCAGGACAGGCCTTGCTCCGGTGTGTGTGTGTGTGTGTGTGTGTGTGTGTGTGTGTGAGTGAGTAGAGGAAGAAAACGATGAAGCTAGCTAGTCCAGGGTGCCATGGCTTTCTCTACCGTCATTCTCATTCGCATACTCCACTTGCTAAGCTTCGCCAGTCGGGGAATGGTGCAAAAAGTAATGGCTGTTGCAGCAGCTACATACAAAGTAGTGCTAATGCTGATCCTCGACAAAGCAAAATAAATGCAACTCGCCACTCACGTAGCCATACAGCCTTCTAACATTCCTGGGAATATATATTTTTTGTTTTCCTTGTCGATGCGCTACAATAATAGCGAATGAACTCACGTTCCTATACAAGGAAGAAAAAAAGAGCCCCTAAGGCATAACAAAAATGAAAAATAGAAGTTGATGAGATCTTGTATGTCATTAAACACTACATGTGGTGATATAAAAGCGCCACACTCACACCTCCAAACACATTCACACGACACATGAATTACTACCCACACGTGGAGGTATTGACGACAGGGACAGACAGGCGCATCTGACGGGCAGCCATCTTACTCCTTGCTTACGAGGGACGAGAAAAGTGTGTGAATGCGTGTGATAATTGACATCCTAAGCCTCAGGCAGAGTGGGAACAGCCTGGAGGTCAGCCCTTGACAATCTACACCCGGAGAGGGCAAGGCTAAGGGGGAGCTCGCGGCGAAGGAAGCTCCCAAATAAACAAGGAGTCGCATGAGCTATTACGCAGCTAACAAACACAAAATAATGGGACAAAGCTGCAGTGGTACTAAATAAAATAAAATAAAAGAAGTAATAAACGAGGGCAAGGTTAGTTGGTGTGGCTTAGTTCGTCTATTATAGGAGGAGGAGGATGAGAGGAAGCAGAAACAAAAGAATGAAGAAAAGCAGCTGACAATGATAATGCCTTCCTATTGCAGTTAACTGACAACGGATGTTTCGAACGATGGAAAAAAACAAAGCCAGGCATCTTAATCTTTGAAATCCTCGTGCGTATTATATATATATATTTTCTGAACTGCCAACAGGGCTGAGTTGAAACTGTTGGGCTGTGGATGGATGTGGGGGTTCAGCGTGTTCAAAGTGTAGCGTGTGGCTGGGATAAATACGAGCAGCCTGTGTGTAGAAGACGGATAGGATAGACAACGTGATGAGTGGGCGGTGAGTTAGTGTGGCCTGAAGGTGGAGTGTGAGGGGGGAGAACGGTTGTGGGTTGAGGATAGAAAGAAGGTTAAGGATAGCCCAGAAAAGAGAGCATGTAATGTTGTATAGTGTTGTAGTGTGATGGATATAGAGTAAGGAGTGTCTGAGAAAAGAGAGGATGTATGGCTGGATGGTGGAGGCTGAAATAAGGTAAGGAATGGTCGAAAAATGATCATGTATGGTTGGTATATGGCATAGGGTGATGAAACATAGTAAGGAATGGCTCAAGAAAGAAAGTATGTATGGTTGTATGGTGAAGGGTGATGAGAGGATGAAATAAATGGATGAAAAAGAAACATGTATGGCTATATGGTGCAGGGTGATGAAGTAAAGAAATGAATGACATGTATTGAAGGGTGAAATTCTTGTGTATGTTCAGAGCGATATAATTGTGTCTGAACTCGAGGCAGAAGATGACTAAATGACGTTAAGATGTGTGACTTGTGGCCTATGAATATGGTGTTGGTGGTGAGTGAGGGTAGCAAAAGAGCATTTACGATGGTGTGAAAGATAAGATTCCGGTGGCGTGCTGTTGTGCTTTGATTCCAGTCGTTTAAGGGCGAATATCTGTACCTATGAATGTTTTTTTTTTGAAGCTATGGAAGTAGTTTGACGCTCGGAGTGGGTGTTTGGGGGTTGATTCTGGAACGGGTGTGGAAGGATGCGGGTTCAGGAAATGCGAATTTGGGACTGCATCCAGTTTCTCATCCAGTCGTCCACACTACGCCACATTTTTCTTTTGAGCTTAGATAATTCATGATAATACACTTCCTACGTCAAGTTGTCAGCGTGAGGGATGGGCCGTCCAGGTTACTAAAACGATGGTGGAAGTGATGTGGTAGAGCTTGCACCGGGGAAAAGTGATAGTGATTATAGCTATGATAATGAAGATGATGATGATGATGGTGATAGAGGAGGAGGAGAAGGAGACGGAGAAGGAGAAGGAGGAGGAGAAGGAGAAGGAGGACGAGAAAGAGGAGGAGGAAGTGGAGGAGGAAGTGCAGGAGTAGGAGGAAGGAGAAGGAGGAGGACTAGGTGGAGGAGGAGGACGACTAGAAGGAGGAGAAGAAGAAGAAGGCGAATTAAGATGAAGAAGAAGAGGAGAGAAGATCGAGAAGGAAAACCCAGAATAAAACGTTGACGGTGAAAGGTGAAAGTATTATGATAATGTTACGACCATAATGATGCCTATGATTTGATAATGGCGGCGGGTGGGAGTGACGATAGCGATGGAAATTACGATGGCAGTGATGAATAATAATAACAAAGCTAGCGGAGATAAAAATTGGAATCGCAAAAAAAAAAAAAACAATGCTACCGTCAAGTTAATGGTAAATGGGGTTTGGAGGCGGTGCGCTAGAAATGGCAGGGAGGAGAAGACGTAATAGAGACTCTGATGATGTTAATGACGGCGGTTCTTCGTGTTCTTCTTTACCTGCGGAGCTTCATAACCTGCTATCACTGGCCACAAGTCAGCTCACGATTACATAATTGCCGAAAGAAATCTCCTGAACTACAACACGAGTGGACGAAAAGAGTTGTGTGGTTGGAGAGGAGGGCGGAGTGGGTAAGGGGGGGTGGGGGTGGATAGTGCCGAGAGAGGGAGAGAAAGAGAAAAGCATGAACAAATACCTACCCACGTAAAGTGAAGTTAAAATAATGGGACTTCCGCACCGGGACACGGGAGGAAGACACAATACTCTCACAATTCAAGAGTAATTTGCACACCGTATGAGAAGGTATCCTGGCCACGCCGGGCGACATACCGAACACACACACACACACCTTGACGCACCTACACGGATGTATGCACGTAATTAACAGAGCCTCTTCCTCCTCTTCATTCACCTCCTCTTCTTTTCCTCTTCTTCCCTACATTCGATAAACAATAATAATAGACCTATCCACTTCCAACTTTTTTTCTTTCTTCTTCTTCTTCTTCTTCTTCTTCCTTTTGTTCTAGTTCTTTTTCTCCTTCTTCTTGTTCTTCTACTTCTTGTTCTTGTTCTTGTTCTTTTTCTTCACCTTCTCTCCCTCCTCCTTCCTTCTTCTTTCCCCATCTTCTTCCTCTTTCTTGCTCCTCCTCCTCCTCCTCCTCTTCCTCTTCCTCTTCCTCTTCCTCTTCCTCCTCCTCCTCCTCCTCCTCTTCCTCCTTCTCCTCCTCCTCCTCCTCATCCCTTTTCTTCTTCTCATCGGTATGCAACCATAATTAACTCCACCTACACTTCCACCTTCTCCTCCTCCTCCTCCTCCTCCTCCTCCTCCTCCTCCTCCTCCTCCTCCTTCTCCTCTTCCGCTTCCTTCGTACAGGCATAATCAAATCTTCCTCTTACACTTCCCTTATTATCATCATCATAATCATCATCATAACCTCCTCCTCCTCCTCCTCCTCCTCCTCCCAACAGGTGAAGAGGCAAGCATAGCCACCGTGGCCTCGAAAGCCCCATCACGGTCCCCTGCTTGGAAAATGAGCCCAGCAGGATATGGACGTAATTGGCCTTGCCAGTGAAAATCTCAGTCTCGGGTGAGCGGGGCAAGGGCGGGAGGGGCGGAAGGCTGTATTGCGGTTAGGCAGGGACGGAAACTACGTCTGCCAAATGCGTATCCACTTAGCTATCCCTCGGCGGCCGCCCTCGAGTGGTGTGACGGTATGAGGAGCTGTTTATGGCGGCGAGGGAGACACGGGAGTCGCTACTGGCGCTGGTGGTGGTGGCGGAAGAGGATGGTCTCATAAAGATTTATACATAACCTATTCATGGGGGGAAGAAACGTGGAAACATGGACGAGCAGGCAGCAGACACCCTGATGACTCATTGCAAGGCTGCCTGCTTTTAGTGATTAATCAATTCGTCAACCATTAGAGTGATCTGCGGAAGGAGGAGGAAGAGAGGACGAGGAGGAGGAGGAGGAGGAGGAGGAGAAGAAGAAGAAAGAAGAGAAGTAGGCGTTAAGGAGGAGGAGGAGGAGGAGGAGGAGGAGGAGGGGGGGGGGCAAGAAAAGGAGGAAGAGGAAAGGAGGAAGAGGAAGAGGTAGAGAAAGAGGAGAAAGATGAAGAGATGGAGGAGGAGGAGGAAAATGAAGAGGAGGAGGAGGAGGAAGAGGAGGAGGAGGAGGAGGTGGAGGAGAAGGAAGAGGAGAAGGAGGAGGAGACTAGGAGTAGGAAGAGAAGATGGTGACAAGAGGGGGAGTAGTAGTGGTGGTGGTAGTAGCAGCAGTAGTAGTAGTAGTAGTAGTAGTAGTAGTAGTAGTAGCAGCAGCAGCAGCAGCAGCAGTAGTAGTAGTAGTAGTAGTAGTAGTAGTAGTAGTAGTAGTAGTAGTAGTAGGAGTAGGAGTAGGAGGAGGAGGAGGAGTGCAGGAAGGCTGTTCCGTTTCTTTCTCAGGTTAGTTTGTAGCGTGAAGAGTTTGGAGTGATCAACGTTACTGAGCTTGTTCAGGGGAAGAGGAGGAGGAGGAGGAGGAGGAGGAGGAGGAGGTGGAGGACGACAACGATGAAGACAACAACGAGAGTAGGGAGAGGTGGAGGAAGAGGAGGAGGCGGAGAAGCATGCACGGAGGCCAACTCTGTCGTGAATGGATGTCAACGGTTTGATTTACTCCTCATCAGGCGGTACGTGGATGAGGCGATCACAGGCAGTCTGAGCGTTCCGGGGAAATCGTTCTCATGATTCGCCTGCGTGATGCAAGACATTAAACGAAAGAATTGACGGAATGGTCCGCATGCGTTTATGTATTTTACTCTTTTTTTGCGGGTGTGCGTGTGTGTAATTACGTTCTCAACGCTACATAAAGCAAATAACTTCCGTAGACAGACCGTTATCGACATGGTGGTGAAGGCACAAAATAAAATACGAGAAATAAAATGTATGCAGCAAAAGTCTGTCGTTATTTATTTCCTCATATTCGCCTAACAAGCTCTCTTCCAACAACAACATAAATAGGAAAATAAGAAGGCCCCCAATAACGAGAGGAGAAATAAATAAAACCGTCACTAACAGCCACAGAATGGAAACAATTCCGTGGGCAAATAAAACACAAGATCCATAATTCAGCGGCTGCTTGGTGGTGGTGGTGGTGGAAGGAAAACAAATCAACCACCACACTCTGCAACCGCAAGTTTCCTGTCAGGTGTGTCCCATCCTGCCCCGCCTGACGCTGAGACCACCATCACCACCACCACCTCCTCCACCACCACCACCACCATCACCTCTCGGGCGACAACTTTACGACAGAGATAAACAGCAGCACCGCCACCACTACTTCTACGCCTAATAACGTCTTATTTCCCTAACCAGCGCGGGGCAATTACGTGAAGATCCCAGAGTCAACTCCTCCACGACTTCCTTCCTCAGGATACACGGGGAGCTGCCGAGCATAACCTTCGCTCACTCAGTATTTTCTTTGTATTTTTCATATCTTATGGTCTCAAGCGATAGGTGTGTCTTGCCTCCCAGAGTATAGCGTAGGCAACCTTTTATTTAGTTCAGCATAGAGCAAGGCAGGTGCTCGACGGCTGACCTGACTCGCTGTGCCACCTGCCAGGCTTTCCGTATTACTCGTGTTGGCTTACCTATGGCCAACACAAGTAATACAATGACACGCCTCATCAAGACCATAGCAAACTCAGCCTGTTATTCCTGACCCTTTTCCTGACCTGTTTTTATCATCATGGCAACTTGTCTATTACACGATGTTGACGTGACTTATTTTTCCCTTTGCTTATGGTCTTAGAATAACAATAATCTCGAGAAACCATGGAGGTACACCGCTGCTATGGAACTAAAGGAAAGGGGCAGACACGTCCAGAAATTTCAATAATGGCTTCTGGAGGGATACAATTTCTTTACACATCTGTCGAAAAAGTAGGTTTCTTGGATGATGATTGCTCTCTGGTAAGACTCACAGAGGTACACGTGTAGGTACAAAACTGCAGCTCAACACCCCCGAGGCAACCACACACATAAGGGGGTAAGAAGTGATGTTTCTGATACATTTTTCTTCATAACACAACCTGAATGCGTGCGGATGGTGAAGGGATTGGCACTAAAAATAAAGGAAAAAAAAACAAAATTGAGTCATACTGAGAGAGAGAGAGAGAGAGAGAGAGAGAGAGAGAGAGAGAGGTACACACACACACACACACACACACACACACACACACACACACACACACATTGATGATGCCCAGTCCCCCAGCCTCAGGTCACGACGGGCCACTTTTTGCCTATGTACGTATAAGGGAAGCAAGGCGGAGGCGGTTTAAAATCACCTTTGTTTTTACTTTTAATCAACTGGACGATAAGGCAACACTACAAAGAGCTCTTCATCCGACAAGCTCCTGAAATATCATACCGCAGGACCGCACTTTCTATAACCTGTATCCTTAGCTGTTATTTGTGAAGGAAGGGAAACAGTGTAGCAAAAGCCCCATTCGAGGTACATACATTTACATAATTATGACAGATGTTGCATGTGTCTCTGCTGACTTAATTTAAAACTCATGCTTTGCAAACCATCAATTTACACTGACAATGACGAATATGTAACGCAACGGAACTTATTTTGAAAGCGGCGTGGAACAGTATTACAACGCAACCTCTTGGTATTACTTCCATTACTTTTTTCTTCGGCGCCTTTTTCTCCTCCTCCTCCTCCTCTTACTACTACTACTACTGTATACTACTATTACTACTACTACTACTACTACTACAAATATTACTTCTTTCTTTTCGCTTCCTCACCTCATTTATTAATTAATTTCACTCTCCCTCCCTCCTTCCTTCCTCCTTCTCTGTCAAAGGTATTCCTACCCCTAGGCTCTGCGAACAGGCTCTCCGGAGAAGGGATGAGCAACTCTGACTTATTGAGGAAAGATGCTATCGAATAACCGCCGTCATTACGTACAAACAGCGCTGACATATGGAAATAAACCTCAAATAATACGAGCGGAAACATAACTCAAACGAAGCTTATGGCCATTTACAAACACTTAAGACACCACTAGCAGGTAAAACACTGTATATTAATGTAACACCTTTTAAGGACATGTACATATATTTTCCTTCGAGCCTGGCTGTCTTGACCCTCGAGGGAAGTATAACCAACGTGCTTCAGTTAATGTCAATGTCAATGTAAAGCCATCAGTCATCTCTAGCCCCTGGCACGAGAGGTTGACTGGCCAGGTAAGGGAAGGTGAGGTAAGGTGGACAGGAGGCGTCAGGGGTATGTGTGGGCGGGAGACTCACTCGGGGCAGGTAAGAATGATGAAGAACCAGACCTTAGAGGATAGAGCTGAAAGTGTAGGAAGGAGAGGGGTTGGAGATGGACGGTGTGGCATGAGCTGTGAGGTGTGTGTGAGGTGTGTGTGTGGGCGGCTAACTCACTAGGGCAGGTGGGAGTGATGAGGATCCATACCACAAGAGATAGGATCGGGAGTTTGTAGGAAGGGGGGTGGGTGGAGATGTACAGTGTGGTTTGAGACGTCAGGTGTGTGGACATGGTAGTAGATGTTTGCTGGGGAGGGATCAGACAGCTCAGGTGAGATTGATGAGAATCCAAACCGGAGAAGATAGGATCAGGAGGATAGGAAGGAGGGAAGATGGAGATGTACAGTGTGGTATGAGACGTAAGGTGTGCATGAGGTATGTAAAGAGGTGGAAGGTGTAGAGGATGTGGAGAAGATAGTGTGGAGTGGAGTGTAGAGAAGATAGGATCAGAAGGATAGGAAGGAGGGTAGGTGGAGATGTACAGTGTGGTATGAGACGTAGGTGTGTATGAGGTATGTGAGGAGGTGGACGGTGTGGAGGATGAGGATGAGGATGATTTAGATGGCAGACCAGAGGATAGTGGGTAAGGATGACGTTGGGTGGAGGCTAAAGACTGATTCCCTTTTACTGGCGATTAATTCAGAGGCAGATTAAGTTAGTCCAAAATAATGGCAATGGTAATACAAAGAGGCAAAGCTGCGCACAAAGAGAAGGTGGCTGAACGAGGGACTTTAGTTAACAAATTTCGATTAGTAAAGGAGACAGGTTATGGGGGCAAGGGGAAGGCTGCACGGGGGAGCTTTAATACGTGGAGGAAACGGAATGGCTTTGTGGGTTTGTGGCTTGGTGAAGGAAGGGAGGAAGGAAGAAAGGAAGAAAGGAAGGGAAGAAGGATGAAAGAATAGAAGGAAGAAAAAGCTACGGAAGAAAGGAAGGGAAGAAGGATGAAAGTATAGAAGGAAGAAAAAGCTACGGAGGAAAGGAAGGAAGGATGAAAGGAAGGAAAGATTAAATAATAGAAGGAAGAAAAACGTATGAGAGGAAAGAGGTACGGAAGGAATGAAGGAAAGGAGAGTGAGATAGGGAGAGAAGGATGAGGAGGGAGGAAAGGTGCAAATGGGGGGAAAAAAAGTGAAGTGGAGAGGGAAACAAGAAAAAAAGATGGAAGGAAGGAAGGAAACTATGTAAGGAAAACAATAAGGGAGATGACTGAAAGACAATAATAGAGGAGACGAGGGAGAAAGGAAAAGGAAGGAAAATAGGAATGAAGGAATAAAAGTGAAGAAAGAAGAAAGGAAGGAAGGTAAGTACACAGATATATGATAAAAGAAAGAAGGAAACAATGAATGAATGAATGAATGAATGACAGAAGGAATGAAAGATGGAATGGGTCAATGAAGGAAAAAAATAAGGTTGGAAGGAAGGGCAGAAGGAAGGATCGGAGGAATGGTAAAGAGGGATTAGAAGGAAGGATTGGAGGAATGGGATGGAAGGATTAGAAGGAAAGCAGACAGGTAGGATGGATGGGCGTGAAGGTAGTGGGTGCTGATTTCTGGCCTAACAAGTAACATAGACAATCTAGTACACCACGAGTCAAAAAAACAAAAAAAACAAAAAAATCCTTGCCCCCCCCTTTAAGATAACTTCGAAGTGGAGGATTCATGCACTCTCGTTATTGATTCTTGTGAGGCGCTGTTCTCCTCCTCCTCCGCCTCCTCCTCCTTTACCCGAATCTCCTCTTTTTCCTCTTCTCCTCCTCCTCCTCCTTCTCTTCCTCCCTTTCATCATATTTCCTGCTCTGTCTCCTCCTTCTCAACATCTTTCAATCCCACCACCTTCTTCATCTCCTCTTATTTTAATTTTCTTCCTCGCCACCGTCTCCCTCCTCCTCCTTCTCTTCCACCTTCCTCTCGTTCGCCCCAGCAACACCGACACTTTCAACACATATACAATTATCTTTGGAAGCGTTTAATTGCATACTGTCCTTAGGTTACACTTACGCTTGTACTACACAATATTATTTTTCGTATCGTCAAAACAAACAAACAAAAAAACAACAACCCTGGGGTCATTTTGAACATACTTTTTTTTTTACCCCATCATCTTTTTTTATACATGTTTTATTTCATTTTGCCCACCCCCGACAGGCGAGGGCTCACCATGACACGGCCACCTAGCGCCTCCAGCCTCTCGCATCGTCTCCCTGACAGGCCTGAGGGCAAAGCATCTTTTCAGCACTACCTGGGGCACTGGGGCCGCCATTTTATTGAGGTGCCGAGTAGCAACATGGCCGCACTGCCAAGCGGGGCGGCGGTGGCACCCTGCTGGCCCTCGCCGCCGCCCCCTGCCTGGCTGAGTTAAGAGCCTTGGAGCGCCTCCCCGCGCGGCATAACTTGCAGGGGTGGAAAATCTTGCCAACACCTCCCTCTCCTCTGAGTCGCCTTCCCTTACACAGAATCTCGCGTCTCAGGGAATGGGGTAATTGATTGTTATTCTGACAACAGCTTCACCATTTTCTTACTCGATACCCTTGATATCCAGTATCCTTAAGAGATCAGTACTCAAGACAACCATTTCCTTATTATCATCAGGATAATCCTTCCCACCATTACCTAAGCCATATCTCACCCCTTAGAAAATAGGTGTGCTCAGCTGGCTGGCTCATCTCTTGGCTAAAAGAATGGTTAAGGCAAGCAAGAAGAAGTTGGTGGGGTAGTCTGGCCTCGCCGTGTCATAGGTACACAGGTGGTGAGCATCACGTTTAGCATGGGGATGGCATGGTGTCCTGCCTCACCTGCCCTACAGCTACAGGAAAGAACGACAGGTAGGCATTTCATCTAATCAGTATGTCAAGCACGACTATTCTTTCAAAGGTCTGGCAGAGGAAAGAACAGCTGGTATATATATATATATATATATATATATATATATATATATATATATATATATATATATATATATATATATATATATATATATATATATATATATATATATATATATATATATATATATATATATATATATATATATATATATATATATATATATATATATATATATATATATATATATATATACACACACACACACACACACACACACACACACACATATATATATATATATATATATATATATATATATATATATATATATATATATATATATATATATATATATATATATATATATATATATATATATATATATATATATATATATATATATATATATATATATATATATATATATACAGACACACACACACATAACATACATAATACACATGTTTCAATTCTCTTCATACTATTCTCTTCCTTCGTCTCTGTGCCAATGCAGGCGGTTCACCCACGCCCTTGAAGTCCCTTAATGAAGCAGGTCTGACTGGTGAACACAGATGGTGGGTGTCCAGACTCCGGTGAGCCTGACACAGGTGGCGGGTGACCGGCAGGGATAAGTGTACACAGGTGCTGAGTGTCCAGCCTCAGCCTTGGAGGTTCTCGTCACGATACACCTGGTACTACCTGCCCTCGCCATTCCTGTCATGTCGGTGACCCCGCACTCCCCCGCCCCGTGTGGCTGGGTCTGGGTAACCATCTGGCTGGCTGGTGGGCCGTGCAGGGGATAAAGCCAGCTGTGGGATGGCGACGGCTTGCTGTGGTAATTATCTAATTATAACTTGCAGGCCAAATATGGCGGCCGTAGTTCCCTCCCTCCCTCATAATCTTCGCCAAGTCGTCTCAGTCATCCGCCTCCACACCCAAAATTACGTCGCCGACAAAAGAAGACGAGGAAAAAGAAGCATTATCAACGTATGACTGTTCAGGAAAATTCATCCACAAGCTTGTTGACTTTTTGATGCAACTAAACATGAAGTCCTATTATTACATTATGATTCATCGAGCACAGACGTACAGAATGGCTCATATCTCAAGAAAAACAATGAAATACAAAGTGTGTGTGTGTGTGTGTGTGTGTGTGTGTGTGTGTGTGTGTGTGTTGCCACTGTGACAGCGTGTCTCCCTAAAGCATCATATCATTAAGTGTTCTGCCTATATCCATTCTCTCGATACACGAGTCTCTGACAGTCTATTCTCTCCAAGGTCAACATCGCGAGATCTGGTCACTATATTGACCAGGTCACTGCAGTGACCCTTCTCACACTGTGTGCCGGTTTACTGGTCAGTCTGTGTTTGGGCGTCAGCTGCCGGCCATGGTCAGTATTCAACAGCCCTCATGACAAAGCACCAACACTCAACACCAACACTCCACCAGCTTGACGCAATGTTGGTGTGACGGGCGTCATTTGTCATAATGCATCTTCTTTAACCTCAAGTTCTCAAGACTGAGTTAGGTTGAGTTATTGTAAGACAAAAGGTTCTTAATGGCTGCCATCGCCATCCTACCTGGGAGAATACGTGCTTCCATTACAGGCACAACCACAGACGCCGCGACGAGCCTTGCCGCAAACCTTGAGGGAGTCAAATACTCATTCCCAGCGACAGTAAGTAGCCACATAAAGAATGCTCTGTAAAAGCTCCTTCACCAACCGCGTTATTCACTGCATAACTACATGTCATTCCTTATTAAGATTAGATAAGACCATGCTCTCTGAATGCTGGTGCAATATGAGGAATCTGTTTTGTTTCAGAAAAAGAGACTCTGTGACGATGTTTAACTTGTAATGCCTGGTGTTGGTACATATAATTAAGAATCGTGATTAATCTTCCTAAGCAAACTATTGCGTATAGTCCGGCGGAAAAACACTAAATATAGTGCTTGGAAGTATGATAAAACTGATTGGTGAGACTGATAATGAGGGTGATGATAATGATTATATTGATAATGAGGAGGATGAGGAGGGAGAAGGAAGATGAGGATGAAGAGGATGAGGGGGAAGTGCAGTAAAAAAAGAACACTAGCATGGGAAAGAATAAACATGGAAACATAGGTGTTGGGATGCGGTATTGTGGTTACCTGGCGGTCCCTTACAACGAAACTTTGAGGTGTAGAACGATGATTGCCTGGGACTAAGAATGCCAGGTCGCTAGCACCCAACAGAAACAAGTAAAGTCTAGAATTGCATCACCACTATGGGCGACAGCCAGACTGTCATTACCGGAGGTCTGAAGGGTCTGTCGGAAGGCCCGAGTAGTGGTGTCGAGAAGTGTTCTCATACCAAATATCTCCTGGCAGGATCTGTCGATTTACTCAAGCCACGAACTCTGTGGGCAACCCCTTGACCTCCTCCACTCATGATTATCTTTTACAGAAACAACCCGATGAGCAGGGTCGACTTCTGAGTAGCGTGCCTCATGCCCGTATAGCCGGAGTTAGCAATGATGGACTATGAGGGTAATAATGTCGAACCGGATCGAGGTCGAGGCTCTGCCGCGACCCCGACCTCTACGTTTTGATTAGTTTTTGTCAAAAGAAATTTTTTTGGTGGGGGAGGAGGTGAAAACCCTCCCCCGAACTAACCCAGATCAGCGGCTGGTTTGACTGGTCACCATTAGGCAGGGGAACAAGATCCCTGGGAGGATAAGTCCCCCGGCTACCCAAAAAAAGGAGCATGAACAAGGAGTGAAAAAAAAACAAAAACATCTCGAGAAGATTGAGGACGCTGCATTCCTCATCCATATAGACACCTGCTCCTACAACAAAACTTGAACTGCATCAAAACAAGTTTTGAAAAGCAATGAAAATAGATTGCCACAAGAACCTGGTGACCTAACTCAATGATGGAAGCAATAAACCCCGAGCATCTACAGCAGGCAGACCGAGATGCTAATGTGTGACACCAAAGCTAACACGGTTATAAATCAAAGACGAACCTCTTGGAGCGGAGGTGTGGAGCAAAGAAAACTCATCCGTCTTTCTACTTATACATGTATAATAAAAATATTAGACAGAATGCGAAGGCCTCCTTGACATACACCACCCATGGCTCCTGATCAGCAGAGGTCACTTACTAGCTCAAGAGCATTGTTTTTGCAAGTCATCCGTGTTCAGGGATTAAGATGATTTTGAGGACATTATTCCTGCACTCATCTTCATTCTCCTTGAAAATGAATCTAATTTTGAAGCTCACTTTGTAACAAGTGAGGGATGACTTTGAGTGAAGAATAGTTACACGGTATGTGGATGGAAACTTCAAGAAACTTAATGTCTGTACACTATGTCATCCTTTTCATATGAACTTGGTTAAAAAAAAACATTTTCATGACAAGGCAGCCTGTATACCCTATAAGCCTGGTGCAAGGCACTAAAATGTAAAAAGAATTAAAGGCTCTAATAAAGGAACCAAAGCCTTCACGTTATTCCTGTGTGTGTGCCGCGGGCTTCAGCTCACCGCTTCTACCTCCACGTGGCACTAAGGCTGCAATGAATCAGGCTCAGGCAATGTGAGCCGACACGATTTGTGTGTTACCTACTTCTAAGACATAAATGCAAGTACGTGCTGCCACGAGGCCTCGAGTTCAGGTATTTTAACAAAGAGCATTTTTCCTCAATTCTCTAATACTACCTTTATTGATGGGCTTCGTGTTTTACCTTCATCACAACGTTCTTTAAGAGAGTTGAGGACATGCCTCTCTCTCTCTCTCTCTCTCTCTCTCTCTCTCTCTCTCTCTCTCTCTCTCTCTCTCTCTCTCTCTCTCTCTCTCTCTCTCTCTCTCTCTCTCTCTCTCTCTCTCTCTCTCTCTCTCTCTCTCTCTCTCTCTCTCTCTCTCTCTCTCTCTCTCTCTCTCTCTCTCTCTCTCTCTCTCTCTCTCTCTCTCTCTCTCTCTCTTTTGTTACCATTACCAGAAGCCCCTGATCACATGCCCTGAACTCTCTTCGAGAACACTGTGATGACGGTTGAACATGAAGCTTTTTAATAAGGAGCTCCAACTGTCTCTTAGCAGTGCTTCTGCGGGCTGTTTTGCCCTTCATTTGCTATTGACTGCATTCTCTGCAGTAAATATATATATCAATTATCTGTTCTCAGTGCTAACCGTTCGCATTACCTGGCGGCTAATCAATCCCCGAGCGGCGGCCACCCTCGCAGGGCCACGGCGAGGGTGAGGGTGAGGGCGAGGGCCAGCGGTGCCGCGGAGCCTGGCACCCTTCCGCCATCTTATAATCCGGCATCCCAACAAAATGGCCGTCCATGCTGTCTTATGTTCTTGGTGTGGCCTCTTGGGCACTCACGAGGGGCACAGGATGCTGAGGAGAAGCCTTGCCGGCGTGTCGGTGAAGGCAGCGGGGGAGAAGCAGCACTCTCAAGGTCCCACAGCTCCACCAAGACTCAGGGAGGGCATGGCTGGTGTTGAGGGTGGCACTGCCGTCCCGGGGCACCAAGCCAATACATGACATGACAGTCTTCACCCATGACAAACATGTAAGGGTAATTATACAAGGAATCTACTGCAAACCTTCCTCATGGACGCTCTTAATTGCTGAGAATCAGAAAGCAGTGATATGCTAGCCTGCGTGACTCTCTCTCTCTCTCTCTCTCTCTCTCTCTCTCTCTCTCTCTCTCTCTCTCTCTCTCTCTCTCTCTCTCTCTCTCTCTCTCTCTCTCTCTCTCTCTCTCTCTCTCTCTCTCTCGTGTGAGAGAGAGAGAGTGTGTGTGTGTGTGAGAGAGAGAGAGAGAGAGAGAGAGAGAGAGAGAGAGAGAGAGAGAGAGAGAGAGAGAGAGAGAGAGAGAGAGAGAGAGAGAGAGAGAATGTTGCAAACATGACCTCATAAGGTCATCTCAATACTGCTGGGAGGAAGGAAGGCTATTCTTGAATTTGAAGATGAGACATATCATGCTAGTCTCATCAGATTCACTTATTCCAAGGAGGAAGAGAGAGAAAGGAGAGATAGACAAGCATGGCTGATAGACATTCTTGCAGACCCAGTCCAACCTATACATCAAAACTTAGATCCTTGGAGAGTTAAGTCACCAGAATCCTCGGGGTGTTGAGGCGAGGAGAGGGGCAGGGGAGAGGCAGGGTGCCGCGGCGGACCCTTCATGGCACCGCTTGGCACACAAAATGGCGCCCGCCTTGATAAGCACCGGATGACTTGACACACCTTGATGTCAGTTCCTGGACATAATATTGGAATGCCAAAACTTAATTTCTCTACCAGCCAATTTGAAGGAAACCTGCAAAAACACCGATTGCTTATGAATATACGCCAGCAGAGTAAGCAGGTATTTCCCATGGCAGAGTTCATTCACCTTCGTCGCGTGGTTAGACACAGATGAATTACGTGAGAAGCTTAAAATTTATTAGCCGGACGATACAACCCATTCCCTGTGATCTACGAAAACACTGCAGTCCTAATTTACAACCAACCCCTTTTGGCTGAGGGAGTGAAGAGTGGCGGTACGTGCGAGGCTTCAAGCACTAATGCGTCTTGTATTAAACCTCCTTCATGGGATAGGGAGAGATAATTTTACTTGGCACAACATCGTGTATGATAATTAGAATGTACTACGTGTGATGAATGAGATAGATATACGCAAGGAAAACATACACGTTGCATGTTCGTTATGATGGGAATGTGTCGCTCGAAATTACAGGCATCTCGAGACGTGTTTATGGTCGGATAATATTTCTGTAAGTCACGTTTTCCAGCGAGAGAACGTGAATCATAAACTTCACCACGTGGCGGAAGTGGCCTATACGGCACGGGGGAAGGTGAGCATTGCGGTGGAGAGGCTGTCAAGATAATGGGATTCGTGACAGGATAATACTCACGTTACCATTCTGCGGCTATCTAAATAACACCGAGGAGAGGATAAACGCGGATCAGCAAAACACAGAACACACGTAACATGAATTTCGCCGAATAGCTGTAAAACCACATACGAGGATAAGTGAAGACAGCGCAACAGAAACACCGCCATGGAACACGCTAAACACAACGATCAGGAAAACGCTATCGAGTGGCAAAAAGAACACTGGAACAGAAACACACTAATGAATATACTAAACACAACAATCGTGACAACACTATCGAGCAGCAAAAAGGTCCTGCATGAAGCTCAAAGGTCTAAGGTCACACTCGTTGAGGATAATTCAGGACACTGCAACAAAAACAGACCACCAAAGAATATACTAAACCCAGCACTCATGCCAACACTATCAGTAACAAAAAGCTCCTGGGACTCAGAGGCTGAATAAGAACGATGCCACAAAAACACCTCAAAGAATATGCTAAAACACCACAATAAAGGCAATGCAAATCGAGTAACAAAAAGCTCCTGGTGCTCAGAGGTGTTAGGTCACTCCTTGAGATTGAATGAGGGCACTGCAACAAAACACACCACCTATGAATACACCAAAACACCACAATAATGACCGTACTATCAAGTGAGGTGTAAGGTCACTCGTCGAAAGTCACAGTGGCAGTGTCGACCTTTGTTTTATTCAGAGTCAGACCATTTGCGTCGTGCTTATATTTTAGTAACAATGCGAACTCTTCAGGTGAACCGGGGCAGGGGGCAGGCAAGTCATCCCGCCCAGAGGCACCGGAAGTAACACCCTGAAGCGGCCGCGGGACAGATAGACGGACGGACAGACAGACAGACAGACAGGAAGACAGAGTTAAGACATGGTATTAGAGCTTCTTCCACCACCAAGGCAGAGGAAGAGGAGGACCACTGAGCACCATGTGAGGAGGAGGAGGAGGAGGAGGAGGAGGAGGAGGAGGAAAAAGAGGAAGAAGACATCCCAACATCATGGAAGAGGAGAAAGACAACCTTACATCAGGGAACAAAAAAGAGGACCAGAAAACATCACTGAAAAAAGATGAGAACTTAAGCTATCCAACACCCCCCAAAAAACGTGAAGCTCTTGCCGTTTTGAAGTAATTAGGGCTTATTTAAGGGCTGTAAGATAACCCATGGCTGCTTACAGAGACACGAAGGTGGTGGCCGGAAGTATGATAATGACCTCTCTTTCAAATCTCGGCCTAGCTAGGTTCTCCTTCACCATCCACACCAACATAAGGAACAGAAAGAACAAGTAATAACCTTTCTCCAATACTCCCTCACCTCTCCTCCAGGCTAAGACGTACGTGTGTGTGTGTTTGTGTGTGTGTGTGTGTGTGTGTGTGTGTGTGTGTGTTTGTGTGTGTGTGTGTGTGTGTGTGTGTGTGTGTGTGTGTGTGTGTGTGTGTGTGTGTTGGAGCATCATCATCAACTTCCTCCTCCAATCATAGTGAATTATGTTCCGGAAAAGACGAACTAGTTTGTGATGAAGATGGTCGGTCGGCCGCCTTAATCAAACTGTCTAATCAGAGGAAGTTATGTCGACGAACACGATGGTTGGCCAGCGAGTAAAGTGCGGCCCAATAGAGTGCAATAAAATGATGACGACAACAGCAGAAGTAGTAGTAGTAGTAGCATTATTATTATTATTATTATTATTATTATTATTATTATTATTATTATTATTATTATTATTATTATTATTATTATTATTAGTAGTAGTAGTAGTAGTAGTAGTAGTAGTAGTAGTATGAGTATGAGTATGAGGAGGAAGAGGAATAATAAGACCAGCAGGAACAGCAAACACAGCAGAAAGTAGTAATAGTAATAGTAGTAGAAGTAGCAGCAGTAGGAGGAGAAGGATGAGGAGGATGAGAAGTAGAGGAAGAAAGAGAAGTCACAACACTTTTTTTTTGTATCATTAAAAAGCACCCAGGTAGAGTTCTTTTCTACTGTGTGTGTGTGTACGTACGTGTGTGTGTGTGTGTGTGTGTGTGTGTGTGTGTGTGTGTGTGGCTGTGCGTGTGAACCTGAGGAGTGGAGTGGAAGTGGAGGTGAGTGAAGGGGCGGAGTGTTGTGGTGGTGGTGGTAGGGGGGGGCGGGTAATGTGACTTCAGTGTCAGTTCTCTTCCTGCAGCGAGTTCCTCCTTCATTCAACTTAATATATTTTTTTTCACTGGTCAAAATCTATTACTATTTTCATTCTGTTTCTCCTTGTCATTTTTTCTTCCTCCACTTTCTCCTTTCCTTCCTTCTTGTTCTTCTTCCCACTTCATATTCTTCCTCCTCCTCCTCCTCCTTCTCCTTATCTTTCTCATTTATCCGCCTCCTCTTCCTCCTCCTCCCCCGTAACCTCTTTATTCTCCTCCTTTTTCCTCCTCCTTCTCTTTCGTCTTCTTTATGGTCTCCTCCTCCTCCTCCTCCTCCTCCTCCTCCTTCAATACCCATTACTATTACTACTGTTTCCTGTTAAGTTGTTCTTTGTCTGTCATAAGCTCTATTTTCTTGTTTCTTCTCTTTTTTCTCTTCCCTTTCTTCCTATTCTTCTTCCACCTCCCCATTCTTCTTATTCTTGTGCTTGGTTCCCTCCTTTTCCTCCTCCTCCTTCTCCTTCTCCTTCTCCTCCTCCTCCTCTGTAGCATCGGCACTATCAGGCTCACACAAGATGGGGTCTCCTTCCTGCACCTCAAAATGGCGCTGCGGGTGTTGGCCAAGACGAGGGCGAGAGTTCACGAAACCACAACTAGAAGGAGTCAGCCCCCAATACTAAGCTTTACTACGTCACCTCCTGCAGCTCCTGTTGTGATGATTTCCTTTCCTACCGAGGACGGGTATATGTAGTCTCTGGAGCTCTATACGTATACAAGACACCTGGGGCATAAGTTACATAATGAGATGTGAGGATTACAAAATATGACGTACCACAAATTTTCTTCGTCATAGTATACTAGCTATTCGTAAAAAAAATGTGTTGTGCTGATATCTCTCCATCGTCAGCTCTACTATGTTTTGATTTGAAAAAGAGAAAGAATAAGATAATATAAAAGAAACTGCACCGTGGTAAATATAACGACGTCACAGAAGCCTGGAGTGGTCAGGAGTAGCTGGTGAAGAGAAGAGACGCTGCTAGACGCTTTAAATGCAATAAAACTATAATTAAAAGTAATGATCTTATGCTGTTATGTTTAGTTCTCCTTAACCACAACATCTGCGATGAGTTGTGAAGGTGTTAACTGAGAGCCACACCAGTGCAGGGATGCTATGACAACCCACAGAGACATGATCAAATGATCCTGACATGATCAAAGGACTACTTTTCAATACAAGTGATATGTAGGATAGGCTACACGTAATAAATATTAGGTTTCTGAGACAACAAACGTGTGTGTGTGTGTGTGTGTGTGTGTGTGTGTGTGTGTGTGTGTGTGTGTGTGTGTAGTATCTTCAATGCATGAGCGTGCATCGGCCCTTGGGTTGCCTGCATAGTGGCGGCGGGTTCTGAAGGTGACGACGGTTCATGTTTAAAGGAAACGAAACCACAAAAACTCAGGCGGCGTCTTCTCCCCTTCGGTAACAACACGGGACCACAGTTAGCCTCCCTTACCACAGCATGATGCCGCCATTCACTTCAACAAGCTAAATCACCAGATGCATACAGAACAACTTCGCACATTTGTACAAATGGAAAAAATTACGCTGCAATTTGTATAATCACTTCCGGAAAACATAATTTCATGCCTTGCAGCCTTTAGCAACGGCGGCTATTATTTGATGTTAGTTTCGTTGTCACTACAGCGTTGTCGTCAACTCTCTTTATAAGAAAATAACTCTATAGTATACAGTAATGCTGCTAGGGGGTGGCGGCCTGAGTGCCTCCACCGCCGATGCCTCCGCAAGGCTCTGAGTCAACCGTGTCCGGGCACACCACTTCAACAAGATGGCGGTGCCTGGCCCCCTTCACACCCACGCCGTGTAATATATTGTTCAATGCGGGATTCTTGCCACAACTACAGGACTTATCCTCCTTGAAGCACCAGACTGTAAAGTTCTTTGTACACCTTCCTGAGGCACCAAGCTTTTGGGCTCTAGTTCCCCGAGGCACCAAGGTGCAGGGGTCTGCATCCTTGAGGCACCAGGCTGCTGGGCTCTCTTTGCCATCCTGAGGCGCGAGGCTGCTGCACTCTGCCTCCATGAACAAGGCTGCAGGGTTGTACCTACTTAATGAAACCGAATGCAGGGCTCTGCCTCACTCAGACACGAAGATGCAGGGCTACGCCTCCCTGAGGGACCATGGTGCGGAGATCTGCTTACTTGAAGCCCCAGGCTACTTGACTCTACTTTCTTGAGGCACCAGACTGCAGGACTCTCTCCCTGAGATAATAGGTTGTTGAGCTCTGTATCATTGAAGCACGATACTGTTTTAATAGCCTCTTGTGAGGCTCCAGGCTGCAGTTCTCTGTCTCACTGAGTCACTAAGAAGCAGAACTCTGCCACCTTGAAGCTCCGGGGTGCTGGGCTTTGCCTTTCTGAGACTCAGATTACTACATTTTTCGTTCCTGAAGCACAGGGATGCCGAATTATGCATCCTTGAGGCACCATGTTGAAGGACTTTGTCCTTTGAAATATCAATCTGCAGAACTCAGCTTCTTTGAATCACCATGATAAGGGGATATCTTCTTTAAACATTACAATATATTGCAGGGCTTTGGCTCGTAGAAGCACAATGTTGCAAGCCTCTGGCTAAATTGAAGCACTATGTTGCAGGGCTCTGGGTAAATTGAAGCACTATGCTGCAGAGTTCTGGCTCTTTGAAGCACTATGCTGCAGAGTTCTGGCTCTTTGAAGCACTATGCTGCAGAGTTCTGGCTCTTTGAAGCACTATGCTGCAGAGTTCTGGCTCTTTGAAGCACTATGCTGCAGAGTTCTGGCTCTTTGAAGCACTATGCTGCAGGGCTCTGGCTCTTTGAAGCACTATGCTGCAGGGCTCTGGCTTTTTGAAGCACTATGCTGCAGAGTTCTGGCTCTTTGAAGCACTATGCTGCAGGGTTCTGGATTTTTGAGGCACTATGCTGCAGGGCTCTGGCTCTTTGAGGCACTATGCTGCAGGGCTCTGGCTCTTTGAAGCACTATGCTGCAGGGCTCTGGCTCTTTGAAGCACTATGCTGCAGGGCTCTGGCTCTTTGAAGCACTATGCTGCAGGGCTCTGGCTCTTTGAAGCACTATGCTGCAGGGCTCTGGCTCTTTGAGGCACTATGTTGCTATGTTTAAGGGCTCTGGCTCCTTTATAACACTGTTGCTGCAGGGGACTGGCTCTTTGAAGCACTATGCTGCAGGGCTCTGGCTCTTTGAAGCACTATGCTGCAGGGCTCTGACTCTTTATAACACTGTTGCAGGGCTCTGACTCTTTATAACACTGTTGCAGGGCTCTGACTTCTCAAAACATTGTGTTGCAGGGCTCTGTCTCCTTGAAACACATGTTACAGTGCTGTGCTTCCTAAAATCACCAAGTTGAAGGAATCTACTTCCTTGAAACATCATGCTAAAGTACTCCGCCTCCTTGAAATACTGCTTTCCTGTGGCACCAGACTGGTGGGCTCGTCCTTCCTGTGGCACCAGGCTGGCGGGTTCATCCTTCCCGTGGCACCAGGCTGGCAGGTTCTGACTTCCTCAGGTGTCAGGTATCTGGACTCTTACTCCCTGAGGCACCAAGTTTCTGGGCTTTAGCTTTCTGAAATACAAAGTTGCTGGGGTTTGCCATTTTGAGGCACCAGGCCCCTGGGCTTCCCCTCCATGAGACAACAAGCTTCTGGGCTCTGTTTCCTTTGGAAATCAGTATTTGGGGCTTTGCCTTCTTGGGGCACCAGGCTGTCGGGGAGTTGCCAAACTATTAGGCATGTCCTGAAGTGCTGGCATGTGAGTCTTTCACTCGTAAAGGCACTGTGTACACGAGGCCAGGAGCTCTTGGTGTCTGACTCTTTTAGCGGTTACGGTGTGAGCCTTCCTTCGTGGAGGTTTCATAATCTTCTGCTGTTGTTTTGGTCTCAAGACTGAGTGTCATTTAATGTCTTGTGTGCACACAAATTAGATTCATAACTTTTTCTCATAACAATAATAAATACAATTAACATTCATTCTGTTAAAGTATGCTCGATATGAGGCAGCTAAACCATTTAAGTAATGAAAAGAAAATAACTATTATACATTAGTTGCAATCTAAAATTATATAAGATGAGGAAGTCTCATTTAGTTTCCGTTTCTCTTATGGAAGTTACCTGACTGTATAATCAACAATTCAGAACAAAATCAATACTGATAAACGGGAGCTGGCAAATTATTCTCCGCCGTCTCCGGGGCCGCCATGTGGTGCCACACCACCACTGCAAAATGGCGGGGCAGCAAACACCTTACATCCAAGTAGTGCTTCAGAAGGGTCATCACCTGCCGTGTGAGACGCTTGGCCACGGGAGAGCATCGCCACCTACGACCCAAGGAGAGCAAAACCTTTTTGCAGCAAGAGGCCTGTATGACAACATAAGTAGCTACAGCAGGAACACAACAACAACAACAACTACTACTACTACTACTACTACTACTACTACTACTACCACTATCTTTAATACTACTGCTATCACCCTTACTACTCCTAGTACCACCTCACCTACAATAATCAAACATCAAAGCAAATCAATCATTCCTGCTTCCGGTCTTGTCTTGCTTCTTGCACTACATGTTTGCAGTACTTGGCAACGAAATCTGTATGTCCTCCTGCATAATAAGGCCATCAAGGCATACATCCTTAAAATCCTAAGCCGATGGATCTTGGCTCTTTAAGATACAAAGTTTCTGATCTCTTCCTTCCTGAAAAGCTTTGCTGTTGAGCCCTGCCTTCCTGAAGCACCAGACTGCTGAGTTATGCTCTCTTTGATTGCCAGATTTCATTGTTACGATATGACTGGTTGAGACTACTTTCCTTAGGTGATAGACTGCCAGTTCCTGTTTACGAGAAATGCCACGCTCTCCTCCTTGAGGAGCCAGGCTGCTGGGCCGAGCCTCCCTCAGGTAATAGCTTACTAAGGTTTTTTTACTCAGTGCCTCAAGTCTATGAAGGGATAGAAGGCAGAGCTCCTGTGAGTCCTGGGTAGATGTTTAACATATGAACATGAGTTATCTTTTTTCAGTATTTCCAAAGGAGTCAAAAAGTTAAAAAGTATCAAATCTGTAGAGGAAAATGAAATACATGTCTTCAAACATAAATGTATATCTATCTATTTATCTGTCTATATAAATCAAATCAGTTATTTTCGCCACTGTATCATTTATCAGCCGAAACGTAAGACTGCAGGTTCGGGCAATTGGCATACATAGAGAAGGCACCAGCCTAAGAACGCTAATATTAATTTCAGTTAACGCGGCCCAGCAAAGGCTGAGGCTGTTGTGAGCACTAAAAGGTCACGTACGTATTATTACCTTGAAAAAAGGCGGTCACTAAGGAAATTATTCGCCAGAGAAAAAAAAAAAAAAAAAAAAAAAGACAGTGCATGTAATCTGCAGTCGCATCAAGAAGTATAACCAAATAGCTCTAATAAATATTTATCCTCCTACAATTCTTCCATTTATAGAAAACCACGTTAGGTTTCGAGTAATCTGCCATGCTAGAAATATTAAATATTAGAATACCAAATCTATTTGGGCTTAAATAACGCTTATATAAACACACAACCACAAAAAAGGAACACCAATATTATACGAATATCGCTATGACTTCTCTGGCTTAGCAAATGAAAAAACAGTTTTTTACGGAAAATAAATGATTTTACAAAAAAATAATCGATATCTTTACAGCCTGTTACTGGCGGAGAGGAGGCTGCCGCAGTCTAATCCGTATGGCACCGACGCACCATGACCTGGCACTCCACCACCACAACAGGGTTCCACACGAGCCCTCCTGCAGCCAGGTTATGGCTAAGGATGCTTCTTGCTACGGTGAGACGTGAAGCAATTGGATCCTGCTTTCCAGGCTCTTTGCCTCTGCCTCACCGACGCAGCGGAATTATTTTCTCGAGTGTCAACCGCGGTGTCCAGCCGACCTGAGGTGAGGCTCTTATGGTTTGTTAAACATTTCTGCGCCCAGGTACACATATTTGAGAAGGCTTTCGTAGGTTTTCTGGGTATTTCCAGGGGAACTTTTATGGCCCTGGTGGTAGTCTGAGTCTTCTTCTGTACCAGGAACCAAGAAAACAATATTAAAAAATAAATAATCTTCTTTTCGGCCTTTAGAAATAGTTGATGTGAGAGGAGGAAGCGTCCTAGAATATCAACCCTAGACTCTGCCTCTCTGAAACATCTGGATGGTGAGCTATTTGTCCTTCAATAATAATTCCTTTGGGTCATGCCTTATTGAAGCACAAAGTATGGTCTTTCCTTTTAGCTTTAGGCTTTTTTACTCACATTTATTTTTGCCCTCCAGCTGCTTCCTTTACTTTCCCTCCGATTCTGGCAAACTAAAATGTCAGGGAGATGGCCCCTACCTCCTTTTTTTTACTTTTGAAAAAAAATCATATGGCCCCAGTTGTCTTGGCCCTACCTCCCTGAAGTGCCGGGTAAGGGAATCTACTATGGTGAGTAGTCTGTCCCCTATATTCTATTATTCGTGAAGATTGAGTCTTCTTTCCTTCCCGAGATGCCAAATGGCCGTCTTTGTGAGGTGCCAGTCTTTCTGACCTTTCTTTGACAGGGTTCCAGGCTGAGTTGCCCCCCTCCCTCAGGTTCCAGTCTCGTGGATCTTGCATCAGTAAGAGTTAAACATATGCCCCTGCTTTCCTTAGGGGCCTGGCTGAGCCATTATTATAGATCATGTCTCTCTGATGTGCCCAGGCAACGGAGTCTCTCAATGTATCATTAGGTTCCAATTCGATGAGGCGCTAGTCTACTTGGGTCTTGGTAGACTAAGTTTTTCTGCCTCTTGTATTGGCCAGACAAATATTATTACATTTTTTTTGTATTTATAAGCATAGATTTAGAGACATGAGTACTAGTGTGTGTGTGTGTGTGTGTGTGTGTGTGTGTGTGTGTGTGTGTGTGTGTGTGTGTGTGTGAAAACAATATGGTTATGATCTCCCTATCAACATGTGAGTTGTTGCCAAAATAGGCTGGCAAATAGGCAATATTGAAAGATTAAGTTACGCTAAAACATGAAGCTTAAGGGACCGAAGAGTATAATTGAATGTAATTATTGCGTTAGCGCAGAGTCCATGAAAAACGAAAGGCCTCAGGCAACGGTTTATTGGGACCTCTCTAAATCCCGCATTATGTCTTAGGCCCATGGCTTATGAACTATGGTTTTCCAAGATACTGATGGCTGCGGAGACCTGCCTCCCTAAATTGGCATGTTGCTAAACCCCACCTCACTGAGGAACGAGGCTGCTGTGCTCTGCCTTCCTGTGTTTTTTGTCGTTATTTGGTCGATGGTTTGTCCTTCCCTGAGGTCCAGTTGATGAGCCCAGATTTCTTTGGCCTGTCTTGTATACCCTGCATACCTGCAGAACCAAGGTATTGGACTCGACATAAGTGATGGGTCAGGCTGGTGGGAACTGTAGGTTGACTTACGTGACCAACTACTTGACCCTACCCCCTTGATCCCTAGGCTGCGGGAAGTCATAAACCATTAGCAAAAGCGTTCAATTGTTGAATACAAGAGGTCACAACACCTCAGACTGCACGCAAATGTAAATGGTAAATGTAGAAGTAACAGTTTGACAATTCTTCATGTATTGCATGTCAAGCCTACACCTGTGGCTACATAATTCCCCAGTTGTGCAGAAAACCACCTTGGGCACAAACTGGGCGTGGATGGGCTCAGGAGCCGCCATTTTGTTGAGCAGGAGTGCCTGGACATGGTGGCCTCGGTGCCACGTGGGGGCAGAGGAGGGGGCGGCGGCGGCTACACCCCGGCACCGCGCCCCGCGCCAGGCACCGTTAGCATGCGTTGCCCTTATTGATTTTAGACTCCAGTACTTTCAAGCTGCTTAGAGGCCGCCATTTTCTTCAGACAGGCTTATAACGCCTCTTTATTTTGGTAATTATGGTGCCGATTCATTTCACAATGGATAATGCTATAATTTCGTCGAAAATAGGCATAGTCACTAATAATGAACACAGTTGAAATCTGGAGTTTTCAAGGGATAACTATAATGCAGTACATGCAAAAGACTCTCAGTTCGTGCACATTGAGTATCGGCGGGTTATTTCTAATGGCCTCAGCTTCTTCTGGTTGTGAGGAGCGTATGGGGCTGCGGTGACTCTGCTAGGCCTTTGTCCTCGTTCATTACTACCAGATTAATAAGGGTACTCACCAGAATAATATGGATACTGAGCAGACTAATAAGGATACGACATGTATTCATTATATATACAAAATATATATAAGAGGTAAGAGTCATGGATTTATGATGATTTAGTTAAACTTTGCTTCCTGTAATAAAGTTATAGTCACTGATAGTCTTCAACACAAATTCATCATTCAATATATTTTCTTTGCGACACAAGAGGTGGGCCGAGGCAGTGAAAGATTACACACACACAGACAACCGTAACACGCGGCGCCCACACCAGAAAGACAGAAGAGCAGCGTAATCATTGGTCCATCATCATAATTATGAGTAAAGTATCGACATAATAATCATTAGTTCTTTTTAAGAAGGAATATAACCAAATAATTAACGCTGAACAATTAGCATTTCTGTACGGCTAAAATGATCGTTTCCTTCTACTATCAAACTGCGGCTCTTCAAGAATTTCCAGGTATTCAACACCAAATATTAATTATTTTATACCGTTACTGTCCAAATCCCCCGTTTTTATTAAGTGACATGCTGCTCCTAGTACATCAGGGGAACGAACGTAGTGAAACAAGGCGCTCCCTTGACTATTACACTGCACTGAGGAGTTGATGATAACTGATTCTTTATGTGTCCACGAGTTAACTCCTTCCAGTACATCAAAAACGTTTATATATCGAGAAACTTCCGTCATCCTATTAACAAAGTCAGTTTTTCCTTTGCGGTGTAGCGTTGTTATGGACCGCCAGGTTAGTAGTATAGAAAGCTCAACCACAAAACTTAGTAGTGTCATTACCTTTGACATCAGCGTATACAAGTTGTGTTGATATCGCTACTTTCTCAAACAAGCGTTGTAATATGAACGTAAAGGAGTAGTATAAGTTTTCAAACCCTTATTTCATAAGTGAACCTATTGATAGTCCACTGTTGAACAAAGGCCTTTCACAACGCTTTCCATCTCTTCCTCTCCAGCAATCACTCGATTTTTTTTTATTTACGTCTTGGCCTATTGCGCCGGTAGGCTTCTTCCCAGTGGATCCTGATGGTCGGTCCAAGGCTTCTTCCTGGTGAGTCCTGATGGTCGGCCCAGCCCGTTCTGGCGCAGGCGAGTGTTTATAGTGGCGCCATCTTGCATTGGCTCATGCTGCCCGGAGCTTATCCTTAATCCTAGAATCTAGAGTCCGGGCTGATAGGTGGTCTTCTAGACAGCATGTGGGTAGTTTTAAGCCACTCGGCGGCGGCTGAAAAATCCCAGCTTGGTGGCACCGGTCGGGGATGAACTCGCGTCCTCCTGAACGCGGGGCCGTCTTGCTATCTGTTCAGCCACCGCCTGGTCCTCTGTTTCTCCTAACTTCTATAATTTCTCTGTTGCTACTCTTACATTCGGTGTCCTACTGTTGGTACTTCTACGCATGATATGACCTTTCCAAGTCAAATTCTCATTTTTAATAGTCGCTGATATATCTTCAACTTTTGTCTTTTGTCTGTCCTATCATCCAAAATACTCACTTCCTGTCCATTCATGTTATACCCAGCATTTTTGTAGCTTCTTAAAACAAATAAATGATTGGCCTTTTGCAATTCGCATGGAGTGGCACCGCCCCCACCTTGATAAGACACCAAGGCGGCCTTTTCCTTTCACACCTCTGCAAATGTGCAGAGTCCGGGCTCACTCATATCAGTTTATGTCTCGAGTCGCCTCTTCAACAAAATGTGAGTCACCTGACCAGCATCAACATTACCCTTAAAGTAGCAGCGATTAAAGGAGCAACACATTCTACCTCACCAACAGCTCTATGCAAAAATAAGAATATTTATAACAGTATGATGTCTTACTATCACGTGTCTCCCTATTTCATTTGCACCACCAAGCAGACGCAGTGCTGCCCCATGTGGTTTTCTGGTTATCAAGGCGTTAGAGGGCCGTGCCTTCCCTGAGTGCCAGCTGCTGAAACTCCGTCTCCCTGATAGGCGAGATTAGTGGGCCTTGACTCCCTTGGGTGCCAGGCTAAGGATTCCTGGCTTATTTAAGCCCCACCCTGCTGAGCACTGTTTCTCTGAAAGACGCAGCTGTTGCTATTGTCTTTTTGTTTTTTGCAGGACCATGACTCTTGGAATTTTCTTTATATAGCAAGTCTCATTATTAAGGAAGCATATATGATTTTTCTGAGTCAAGACGTATAAATGGTTCGAAGTATTGTTAGATCAGGTTAAGTTTAGGGTATCTTCAAATATATGATAGCCAGATACTTATAGCATAAATCAACCAAGAAAGACCTAATTATGTTATATAAAAAATCTCATTCAGCAAGGAAGAATAGATGATTTTTCAGAGTCAAGATTCGTGGTAACTGTTCGGGGATTAGTTAGGTTAAGTTAGATTAAGTTTAGAGAATTTTCAAACACATGATAGACGGTAAATTATGGCATTAATTAACAAAAAAAAAAAGAGCCCATTATGCTCATTATGTTAGGTTAGGTTAGGTTAATTTTACGGAATTTTCAAACACATGGTATCCAAAAACCTATGGTATAAATTAACAAAGAAAGCCTTCACTTTGTTATATAGAAAGTCTCATTAGTAAGGTAGAATAGATGAGTTTTCTGAGTCAAGACGTATGGTATCTTTTTGTAGTTTTGTTTGGCTAGATTAAGTTTAGGGCATCTTCAAACACATGACAGCTAACAACTTGTAGCATAAATCAATAAAGAAAGACCTCACTCTGTTATATTAAAAGTCTCATGAGTAAGGAAGCATATATGATTTTTCTGAGGGCTGAGTTATGGTAATTATTCAAAGTTTTGTTAGGTTAGATTAAGTTTAGGGCATCTTCAAACACATGATAGGCGACGGCTTATGGCATAATATAACAAAGAATGATCTCATTCAGTCAGATAATAATAAGCATCATTCGTAAGGAAACATATATGATTTTTCATAGTAAATACGTATGATAACTTGTGGTTTTGTTAGCATAGTTTAAGTTTAGGGTATCTTCAAACACATGATAGGCGGAAACTTATGGCACAAATCAACAAAGGAAGAGCTCACTGTGTCAGATAATAAGTGTGATTAGTAAGGAAGCATTTATATGAATTTAGGCTGGAGGCTAGAGTTGTAAGGAACAACGGCTGTTATTTCTGACAATAAATATTGAAATATTCGTCAGATTATTAGCAGAATACTAATACATTTTTTCCCTTGTATTCGAATACGAATGAGAATACTTTGATTTCTATCAATAATTATTCGACTACGAATACACCCAAATACTGTATTCGAATATATTCGAATATGAATACCGAATACGAATACTCCATCCCTGTTAAGGATGGCAGCTATAACTTTATACTGCCTTTAGTACACTAAAGAACAAACACTACACAGGAACAGATAAACTATTACCTGCATGTAGGCTATTCAGTGAACTCTTCCAACTTCACGAAAGCAAAGCACAAGCTGCCCCTCAGCCTCTGTCATTCACCTGAAACACTACTGGCACTGTGGTGATCTGCTTATTAGAAAACCCAGTGATCGCCAACCTCACTGAAAAAAATATGAAACTTTCTTACTTTGTCAAAACGTTAATACGACGATGTTTTTGTGTTAATACGGCCAAGTTGCTGAACCACAGTTCTCGAGTAATCAAGATAATCAAACACTTAAGAAGAAATATCGCCTACTTCATTGAGATAAATAAGGAAAAAAAATAATTGTTTATAACCAACAAGAGGCCCATTACCTATGGCAGGCTAAAGGCGAGGTGATGGGGTGGCACCGAGATCACCAAGTCCATACACACCGTCACAGCAAAATGGCGTTGCCAGTGCCTCCTCAAACCCAGGTTGTTCCCAAAGTAGATTTCTGCTCGGCATGTTACAAGTCACAGGTGAAGGCGCTCAAGCAGCAGTGGCGGCTCTTTCGGGAGCATAACCCCAAAGAGCTGCATGGCAGACCTAAGCAGGTCGTCTTTGCAGCAACAAATTACATTTTTTCTTCGGGTTTTGTTATCATATTTCACTACAGCGATGCCAGATCGATAACCGCTGATCACCGGGAAGCTGCTTGCCCCTGGCTTCTTATGTGCCAGGTTACTAGGTGCTGCCCTCCTAAGGCATTATTCTGCTAGGCACTGCCAACCATCACAAGTGTCAGATTGCTTCACTGAGGCGCTATGAAGGTGATGCTTGACAGTCTTAGCTCGCAGGATGCTTGGTCATGCCTTCCTATGTGCCATTCTGCAGTCCTGTCTTCCCGAGGCCTCACTGCTCCTTCTGGTGCTACTTCTTTTGGTGACAGACTGAGTGACTATTGATTGCTCAAGGCGTTAAGTTGAATTAACAGAGGCTTTTAAGGCCTTACGATCCCAAAGAAATGAAATGTTTGGAAAGAACAGATCTTCGGATTCCATAACTCTCCAGAAAGTCGTTAGAGGTATTACTAAATAGTTCCATCAAGGCTAGTTCATAGACACTGAATTAAGGAAACAGAGGCACTATGTAGCATGTTACACAGCGACTGTATTGCCCCAGGTTCAGAGTACTGATTCAATAATGACGATTTGATCTAATGATAATAGAAACGATTTTGCTTCAGAGTCTCTCCGTAGATCACATATATATATATATATATATATATATATATATATATATATATATATATATATATATATATATATATATATATATATATATATATATATATACACTTGTGGCGGAAGTGGGAAGTGTTTTTATATTATTAAATAATCTATTTATCGATGTTTGTTTTCCTCTTTTCATTAGTGATTAACTCTCTACATGCCTAACTAGTTTTATATTCACTCATGCCTTTACTATTCAACATCTTCAATGTTTAAAAAAATAACTGCCATGTTAATGACGCTCGGCACACGTCCAGGAAAAAGTACGCGGCGCACTTGGGGGACAGTCACGGGGCACAAGTGCGGCACGGCGCACCGCTTGAGAATCACTGGGTTAGGGATTCCATAATATCACCATTTTTCTAACATTTAAATGTATTTGGAATAGTAGCATATATCATGATGAATACGTACATTGTACTTTGATATTCGATATTTAATGCCCGATGCAACATTCAAGAGTTAAGGATTTCTGACAGTTTTTAACATGCACCTCCTAACACCAACGTTAGAATCAGGAAACAGAAAAAAATATAAATAAATAAATAAAAACGTGTTACTATGTTGTGTGACTTTTCCTCGAGGATCTGTTAATTTTGTTTTGCTTTCCCCTGTTGCTGCACTCGTCTGAACGCAACAGCTTTATTTTCAAAAACATTAGGACTTCTAATATTTAAAACCTCCTCCACCACAATCATTGATGTCCACTTCCATACCATTATCACTTGCAGTAACAGACGAATCTCACTAAAAAAATGATGCAAAAATTTAGTTCAGTATATGGCAATGAATACTGTAATTCGCTATGTTATGTCATTATGTGGCATTTAGTCGGTAACCATTTCGATCTTAATGATTCATTTGAGGCTTTAAAACCATTGTTGTTGACGTTGCTTGTCATTAGCATTTCCTTGAAAGGTGTTTAGGTGACCGAGTGAACTCAGTCACGTGTATTCTTGTCTAGTGGCCACGTATGGTAGACGAATGTGTTGTGTGCATTCTTTTACGTCCCGCCTATGGCGCCGGTAAGCTTTCTTGAGGGGGCCTGATGATCGGATCCGGCCCGACCCTTTCAACATAAAGGAACAAATCATTTCATGCGGTCTAATAACACATCCGACACGACTAATTAAAGTGTTCCATCGATGTCATTTGCCATGACGTAGTTTGTTGCCGTCTAACACATGTGGCAGTTGAAAGAAGACACAAACAATTACACTAAGAGATACTGCCCACCTGTGTACGTGGGCAGAGGTTTCTTCTTTCTTCAGAATGTGAGGCTTAAAGAACTTTCAAAATATCTGCTTTATCTTTTTATTTTTATTTTTAAAACACAATGTCGGAAAAAAAGACAGGCTTAGCACATACCATGCCAAAATATTTCTTGCTTTAGCCTTCAAACACACCAGCGGAAAAACGGCTACCTATTAACTCATACCGATACTGCGAGTTATTACTCAACAACCTTCTCTTGATTCCTTCAACCTCAACAAAGAAACTAGATACTGCACAAAGAACCATAAGATTTTTGGTTGTATTCAAAAGAACAGCCATTAAATAGTCAATATCCGACTGACCTATCATACTGTGCGTTCACTGTGTGCACCACTGCCCAGCAAAGGAACAGCCATACTCTGTATAACAGATAGCGACATTTTAGTTACTTAGGTCCAACACTTCTGGCAGTCACCTTTGTGACCAGCCTTGGGTTCCTGCAACTTTGCAGTCTTCTCCATATCAAAGAAGCAACGTCTATACTGTATACCGACTATTTCATTATTAGAGGTTGAGTGGAAAAAAGGTTTGATTGAAAAGAATAGAAATGGACTGGAGTTTGAAATCAATAAGGCAACGCATGCTAACGGTGCCGGGCGAGAGGCGAGGGGCCGGGGTGCCGCTGCCTCTTCCTCCGTGAGGCACCAAGGCAACCATGTCCTGGCACACCGCCTCACAAGATGGCGGCGCCTGGGCCTCTTTACACCCAGGTAATGCCCAAGGTGGCCTCTGAAGTATCCTCTGAGTTAACCAGTCGCAGGTAAATAGCACCAGCAGCAGCCCATGCAGGGCTAGGCTTCGTTGTGCCTCATGCCTTTAGTGTTCCAGCAAGCCTGTGTAGCAACAAGCACAACATAGATAACAATAACAAAAATGATAACACGTACAATAAAACACTGAAAGCTTTTAGCAGTCCTATTGCTTCTCTGTTTTGTCCTTCATCCTGGTCAGAAGCCGCTGCTCTCCATTATGATGTTACCAAAAGGGATCATACTGAGGCGTCAGTCTGTTTGAACCCACTTCCACAGCATGTAAGACTGCTAAAATCTGCCTCCTTTTAGTATCAGCCTTTGCGGCGGAGGCTTCCTTGATGTGCCACATTGTCAGGTTCTAACCTGTGGTGCCAAGTTACTGGGGCTCGCCACTTCTGTACAACAGCATTACAGCCATTGTCATTTCCTGAGGCACCAGATTGTTAGGCCCTAGCCATGAGATGCTAGTCCCCTCATCTCAGCCTGTCGAAGCTCTGCTGCCATAGACACCTCGATTTAGCAGCACCGTAGACACCATCAAGGTTACTCAAGCTTCTGATCAATCAATCCTCTTCCACGCCGGGAGCACAAAAACTAAAACCTAGTAAAATTTAAGAGGTCTTAAAAGAGTCGTAAGAGGCACACTTAAAATTCATAAATACAATATTTTATGATCAGTAAACTGATACATAGTAACTTTCTAACCCAAGGGAGGTTGGATTGTTGGGCAAAAGTTGCATTGTTCTTTAGATTCTGGATCAATTTTTTGCTGTGACAAGTCAAGTAACGGTGGAAGAGTGTCCTGCTCGAACAAGTCACTCCATGTCTCCTTGATAACAACAGCAGAGGATATCAGCGAAGGATAAGCATTTTAGGGTGCGGAAAAATACTTACAGAAAAATTACTGGATTATTATTTTTTTGAAAGAATAATGTAAATCATTTCTATTATATATTCTTTTATAGAAGCGCGTTCTGGTGAACGTAATGACATCCATGTAATAAACATGAACACTAGAACGCAGAGTTATCACGATAAATAGTTTGTTAGTTGTGCGTCTGATCGCGTGATGAAAATCAGTTGTTTTGCTATAGCTACCGAGGGTGTCATGCTTAAATAATCTTTGTTTCACTTCATAAATTGAATTGTAAACATGTTGACTGACTGCCTGAACGGTCGAGCAGAAACGTTTGCTGAAAACCCTGGAGTGGAATAATACAAGCTGCTGCTGCTACTTTATATATATATATATATATATATATATATATATATATATATATATATATATATATATATATATATATATATATATATATATAGTATATATATATTCAAGCTCATCCCTTTACTGTCCAAATCCCTCACGCACGAGTTAACCAGCATCTTCACTCTTTCATCCCTCACACAGGTAAGCTCTGGAACAATCTTCCTTCATCTGTATTTCCTCCTGCCTATGACTTGAACTCTTTCAAGAGGAGGGTATCAGGACACCTTTCCTTCCGAAGTTGACCTCTCTTTTGGCCACTCCTCTGAGCGCTTTTTGTGGGAGCAGCGAATAGCAGGCTTTTTTTCCATCATTGTTTCCTTTCTTTTTTGCCCTTGAGCTGCTTCCTCCGCTGTAAAAAAAGCATTAATTTCTGTATACATGTATATTGGTGATGATGTAACACATGAAAACATCATTCGGTGTTCTATACTCAGGTGAATATATTGGAAGTGCTTGGTCTAAGGGTTTTCCTTTATAATTTTCTCATGTTAATTTCTGAATTTGACCGAGAATCAGTTTCCATTAAATTTACTTGGATTAACCTTATGACGTTCCTGAGTAAATGTTAGGAAAAGCCCACGCCGATGAAGCAAAATACAGTTTCCTTTAGGATGATGCCCTCCACTTGTAAGAGCAAAGAGCACAGACGGATCGTGGAAAACTTTGAGATGCTTAGGCCGTTGGCGCCTGTGTGGCTGGCACATAAATTCTTCAAGAAACCGTGGATCTAAAAGCTCTCCTGTCCTACTGATATCCTTTTCTTTGTGTTCAATAACATCGCAAAGGCAATAATTTCTACGAAGACGGCAGCCGGCCACGTCTCCTCTCCATTGTTGATTTACCTTACCTTTAGAATTTATTTTTCAACTTTGGAATCCCGAAAAGCACAATGCTCAACACACCTGGCCCTCGAGCCCTGCTGTCATTGCGCAAGGCATTGCATTGCATTACAGACTTTAGGACACTTCGTCTGACTGCCAAGCAAGAAGCTCGCTATTCCAAGCAATAGGAAATAGTATTACTAAAATTACTTATAATTTGTGAAAGTGGAAAGTTGGTATAGCAGTGAAAGTTGGTATACTGCCCTGACTTATGTTCTAAAGGTCTAGGTTCGATACCAGGAATTCCGTGGTGTGCATTTCTAGATTTTTTTCACTGCGTTATTGCAGTTTCTCAGATGCATCTAAAAAACCGTGCCATTGTGGGTCGATTAAAAGCTTTGCCAGCTATCAGTAGTGTGAGCGGGGTCCACAGTGTCGGGCTGGGCTGTCAGGTTAAGTGTCGCACAAGTGGCATCTGGCACGATGACCTTGTAGCTCATCAGTGGCTAAGCTGGTATGCCGCCCACATTTCTGTTTAGAAGGCCCGGGCTCGATTCCCGGCACTCAGCGGTGTGCATTTCTAGATTTTTTACTGCGTTATTACGCTTTTCTCTGATTCATACTACCATACAATGTTCACAACAATGCTAGGGCTTTTAGTAGAAATAATTTCTTGGAAACAATAGGAAAGCTCTGCATTCCAAAATATATAAGATTATTACGTGCCAACAATGCTTGGGAGCCGGGGTGCCGCGCCGCCTCTGCCTCCGTGTGGCACCAAAAGCCGCCATGGCCTAGAGGACACTTTGCCCAAATAGAGAGACTGTGGCTTTTCAAAGCCAGGTGGTGCCCGACAGGATGTCTTACCCATCCTGAGGTCATCTGGCAACAGGTGAAGCAGGTGAGGCAGGAGACGAACACACATATTTATAGGGTTAGAACCCTTTAAATATCTGATATATTTTACCGTAATTTTTCAATGTTGCTATGCAGCTACATAAACAAATTTATTTTGACAAAATTGATTATCCAGTCATATATAATTAGAAAAATATGAATAACGGAAAAAACTGATGTATTACTGATGTACTATTACTTACAATGCTGCTTTTGTGTAAGGCAAAATGTTGACCAGCAGTTTCATTTAGTTTAGTTTAGGTAGGTTTTAATGAGGAGCTGGTGAGGAGAGACAATGGGAGTCATAAGTGTACGAAAGCTCTCGTGTTTTGACAGTGCATGATATATAAAAGGAAAACATATGAGTACTTTTTAAATGTGTATTTCAATAGGATATAATGATCACAAACAATAATATCAAGCTACAACTATGGAAAAATAACTAACGAGCATACTTGACACGAGGGTAAAAGACAACGTTTCATTATATACTTATTACTAGAAATATGACATGAAATATTAATGTTCACTTAAGAATCGTGCCATCATAGGCACAGCCTTCGCGAGGCGGGAACGTTTTGTACATTGTCTTTGGCGCTGCACCTTCCACCATGATTGTGTCAAACAACATCAATCATGTTTAGTACAATATAATTTGCTTATATTAGAATATCGAAAGTTAACGGGTGTGGGATGAATCTTGTTCTTATAGGCCTACTAAGTATCTGCTTATCATTATTGCAGTAATAAAAGAAACATAAGAAAAGCATCAACAGAATACGATATCCGTTCCAATACAAAACATTTTGTTAAGAATACATTTTGCAATCATTCAGTAATTATTGGTGTCTACGATCAATAACGGCGAGTCACGGTGCCGGGCGAGGGCCGGGGGCTGAGGTGCCGCGGCCTCTGCCTCCGTGTGGCACCGAGGCCGCCTTTTCCTGGCACATCGCCTCAACAAGATGGCGGCCTGAGCTCTTCATACATACACTCAAAACCCAATGTGATCTCATGCCTAATGTATAAGACAAGAACAAGCACTAGCAGCAGCAGCAGGAGCCTTCGGATTGCGGCGGAGAGAAGGGATACAATTCCCTCTAAACCACTCTACCCGCAAACAAACAACAGCAGCATGAACATAACCCTACATTTCTTTCCTACTTCTTTTACAACCCTGTTGGCGTAAATCTGATGCCTGTTGTTCCTTGGCTCTTCCTGGCAAAGGTACCAGACTTCAGGGCACTGCAGTCTTAGGTCGCCTGGTTCCAGGGGTGTCAGTTCTCTGGGGCACCAGGCCCACGAAGCCCTGTAACCCTGAGAAGGGTTGCTGAAGCCTCGCTGGAGCAAGGGAAAGCAGCTTGATATATATAAAAAAAAAAAGCCGTCCACCAACGCGTTGCCAAGGGTTAGAGCAGTGGTTCTCAATCTTTTTTCAATGATGGCACCCTGAACTTATATTAACCCTTTTGTTTCACCCCTTTTTCACTCCCCCCTTCCTCACATGAATTAACTTCTTATACACAATTGTACCTGTTTAAATTACTTTAATTAATGAATTAAAATTATTATCTATACTCAAACCAAAATTAACATACGGTACAGTACATGCCCAATCATAGAACTCATCAGTAGAATTAGATTAACTTAAGAGTTATAAATGCAGACTAACATAAAAAGAAGAAAAAAAGGCATGATTCAAAATTCATGATGATCTTGTGGCACCCCTAGGCACTGTCCGTTGCACCCCAGGATGCCGCGGCACCCAGTTTGAGAACCTCTGGCTTAGAGGGACAGGTTGGTGTGAACTTCACAGCAACCTGTGTCGAGATCACATGTCAGATACATATAAACGAAACGAGTATTCACAAAATCACTTACAGCAGTATGGGACTATCATTTTTACCGTAGATAAACAGGGTCTAGCTAAATTATGTTGGTTAGTAAAATTAGTCAATTTCTTCAAGGAAGAATATCATCCAAAATCCAAATATATTAATTCAACAGCACCTTCTGGAGGATTTAAGATATAGAGGTAGGAACCCAAATCATAACTTATGTTGTGCTTATAATCTAATACTCGTACATAAGGAATATTAATTTCCTTCCCATTTACCAGACTGCAAAGTTGGACCTTCTAAGTAAAAGACAATAATATTCTAGAAGAACAAATTATGATATAAATTTCTTTTCTGAACAAAAAGATGCACGTATCACATCATGGCAGTAGAAGCAACGAAAATGTTATGAGATACAACAACATTTGGTTGGGAAACAAAATATAATTAAGTTGATACACTCATAGAAACGATTCTAAGAGTCAATCCTAACAATCTTTGTATAAAAAATCGCCCATTAAGTTTCTCCAGTAAACTTAGTTTATCTGCTTCAGATAACAAGTTTTATCCTTGAATAAGCTAAAAATCATACATATATTTATTGATTGATTGATTGTTGAAACTCGTGACAGTCATCTTTGGTTGATATTTTTGCGCCTATTAACTTGTATTTTCCTTCCGCTTTCATATTTATAAAAAAGTTTCTCGGGTTTAGTGTGTTGGCTGAAAATCCTGCATGTGCAGTCTCAGTATGTAAGCCTCATCTCTCACCTGGTAAGGTTGACCTCATTGTTTTCAAACCCAAATCACGTCATCTCGGAAATCAACTGTTATGTGTGTGTGTGTGTGTGTGTGTGTGTGTGTGTGTGTGTGTGTGTGTGTGTGTGTGTAGGATTTTCAGTCAACACACTAAACCCGAGAAAAATTCTTACAAATATGAAAGTGGAAGGGAAATACAATTTAATAGGCAAAAAATACCTAACATAGATGACAATATCACAAGTTTCAACAATCAATCAATCAATAAACATATGTATGATTTTTAGCTTATTCAAGGCTAAAACTTGTTATCTGAAGCAGATAAACTAAGTTTATTGGAGAAACTCAATGGGCGATTTTTTACACTAAGATTGTTAGGATTGATTCTAAGAATCATTTCTATGACTGTATCAACATAATTATATTTTGTTTCCCAACCAAATGTTGTTGTATCTCATAACATTTTCGTTGCTTCTACTGCCATGATGTGATACGTGCATCTTTTTGTTCAGAAAAGAAATTTATATCATAATTTGTTCTTCTAGAATATTATTGTCTTTTACTTAGAAGGTCCAACTTTGCAGTCTGGTAAATGGGAGGGAAATTATATATATAGATATATATATATATATATATATATATATATATATATATATATATATATATATATATATATATATATATATATATATATATATATATATATATATATATATATATAGATATAGACACACACACACACACACACACACACACACACACACACACACACACACACACACACACACACACATCAAACGCTATAACAATATATGTCTTTCAAGTTGATCAGGAGGTAGGCCAACGTGAAGTGTCTCCGTCCAAGGTACGAAAAATAACGTGAAAGTTTCAAAGGCCGAGACAAAATGAGACGAGGCGGAGCACTGAGCAAAAACGCCACAGAATGTTAATGCCTCAAATTTCTCCACCGAGGCGGCGGCCGACACCAGGCCCAGCCACTTCTGCCGCCCACTGCCCCCGAGACACCAGGAAGCAAATATTGCCCAAGTGTGAGTGCATATAAATGACCTTATTCGTTCAAACACCGAACAGCCTAATATATATATATATATATATATATATATATATATATATATATATATATATATATATATATATATATATATATATATATATATATAATATCCTACGTCTGCTGGATACATGACAATTCAATCTAGAGCTCTAAAAATAACTCTTTTGAGGCCGCCTGCAGATACCCGGGGAAATTAATATCTACCATCGTCTCCTTTTTCGTTATGATGATGATATCGTCTTCAGAATAAGTACATTTACTGTACAGCATCTGTGAAGAGAATAAATAGAGTGGATTCATAATGTTGTTTAACGAAGCAACTTGACGAGTTAAACTGACAAGAATATTGCCTCGTTAAAAGCTTTCAGAAAACAACAATTGACTTCCGAGATGACACGATTTTGGTTTGAAACCCGAGTGGTCAACCTTACCTGGTGAGAGATGAGGCGCACATACAGAGACTGCCCATGAAGGATTTTCAGTCAACACACTCATCTCGAGAATAGTTCTTACAAATATGAAAGTAGGAGGGAAATACAGGTAAATAGGCATAAAAAATAATCAAAGGTGATAATATGCTACAAGTTTCAACAGTGAATGAGTGAATATATATATATATATATATATATATATATATATATATATATATATATATATATATATATATATATATATATATATATATATATATATGGTGAGGCATATACATCATTGCCATCGAGCACTGCCAGTTTACTGTGAAATGCTTTCATAAAATTATGATTGAGTACACAACAAGAAAACTCTGAAGTCTAAAATCAATACGGGCAGCGCGTGCTAATGGTGCCGGGCGAAGGGCGAGGGGCCGCGTGCCGCCGCCTCTGCCTCCGTGTGGCACCGAGGCGGCCATGTCCTGGCACAACAAGATGGCGGTGACTGAGCCTCCTCCGACACTGGTGGTGCCTATTTAGGCATTTTCCGGTCATGTAAGTGAAAAAGACACGCGTGAAACAACCTCGAGGAAACAACCAGAGGACCCGCATGGGCCCCGGCAAGTGATGGTACATACGGCAGTAATACAACAACAGCAACAATAACAGCAAAAACTACAACAACAAAAATAACTGCTGATTCAACAGTCATGTTTCTTTCAGAGCCAATGTCTCAATATTTGATTTACCATGACTTTGATTATTTGATTATTGTTGGCAAATAATACTTTCTTATCATTATATTTTAACCGATATATTTAATTCTGACCAAAACATCAAATAAAAAAATGTTTACGTCTTTACTGGAGAAGCAAGATAAACAAGTGATGAGGACAAAGCATGCGGAAGTGACTCACTTGAGAGAAGGAAATCTTTTGCTGGCTTAATTTTGAGTATCACTGGTTCATTCTTACCATGCCGAAAGGAAGGGTCTAGCTGTCACCCTAATTGTCAGGGTTCTTGACCTGCCTTCTTTAGTAAGCCAGGCTGCTGATCTTCCTTTTGTGGTCTGTCAAGCTTGTGTACTGCTTCCTTGATGTGTCTTAATCTGTCAAGCTTTTGCACTTTTTGCTTGACACATCAAGCCTCTGTCTTTCTGGGGTTACACACTTTTGGACTTTCCTTCAGTATGGCAATAAGTTGCTGGCCCCCGCCTTCCTAAGGCGCCTGAATGCTGCGTGTTGCCTCCCAGATGTACCTGACTGCTATACAGGTCTTACCTTGCTAAGCGACCATTTTCATAGGCATTACTTGGGGAATAATCAAGCGGCTGGACATGCCTTCCTGAAGGGTAGCAGCACTGAGCTCCTCAGGTGCCAGACTGATGAGCTATGGGTCAGAGGCGATGAAATGTACAGTTGGAACTTTCAAGGACAAAACTCTATTAAGCCTAAAATACTAGGCTGTTAAGCAATGCCGCGCCGAGAAACTACACTGTAGAGGCCTTACTGACAGTCACATCATGGAGTCCAAATCGCATAAGAACATAACATAGGGAGTCTGCAACTTCAGAAGACAACACCACCTCTCCCTATTCATGAATTTATCTAATTTTCCTTGAGGTCTTTATCGTATTGGAAGCCAAGAGAGCCAAAGAATTAACATTAAGAAGTAGATATATCTAATTAGTCTCAAGCTCACCTCCTTCAGTGCACTAGCCTTAGAAGTACGTTCGAAGGAATTTATATTTTGAAGTTCAGAGTCGTAGCGCCCTTAAGCTCTCGGGTGGATCTGGTGGCGGGCTTTGGGACAAGCGTCGGTGCACGGTAAGAAAAATATCAGCACAAGGATACATGAGGATACACGAGGACATAAGACTACAAGAGGCCAGACAGCCTACACTTGGCAGCTCCTGAGAGTGGGTTACTTACCGAAGACCTCTCCCATCCATATATAAATATGACATTTTTTTTAAAGATTTAAGTGTTTCCCTCAACTACATTCTTTATCCGTTCATTCCACTCACCCACCACCCTGTGTGTGAGCCAGTTCTTGCCTATTTTCTTCATGTACCTGAATATATCCAACTTAATAAGTACTTCACCTGGATTATCCTTAGTAATTCCCTTAATATATATAAAAACTTAATTCCTACCAAGTCTACGTCTTTCTAAGGAATGTAAGTTTTTTTTTATATTTTCTATGTATGATCCTTGGATCAATTTAGTATTTTTTCTCATTATTGCCTTGCGAGAATCAACACCTTTTTTGTAATAGGGGCACTATAAGGGAAAAACATAATCTACGTGAAACTTAGCCAGTGCCAAATACAATTTAAGGATAACTTCTGAACACGGCGGGGTTGCTTACACTTCCCGAAATACAACCCAAGACTATTTCTGGCGGTCAGACAGTGATTTCTGGGTCGAAGGTCAGAGCTCACACGTACTCCCAAATTCCCTTCACAGCTGGAGTAGTTAAGAACGTTAGGGTATCAACGGCCGAGGCATAACGAGACGAGGAGGACCGAGGCAAGGCGCTGCACTTTGCGAAGGCCCCGAACTCCCACAACAGCGGCCCCTGCTGCCGCCTACTTCCTCAGGACACCAGGAATTAAAAACTGCAAAGAACAACAATAAAAAATAAAAAAAACGCCTTCCGCGTAAATAACTATTTAATCTCAAAGTAAACGTGCTTATATAAACGTTTATATACATAGGCCTAAAACCAACCCATTAGGTATACTTTGCATATATCCGGAAAACTACTGGCCACCACTACTAACTAGTACTTTCGGCGCCTGGTTGGCTATGATGTAATTGTTTCCAGACAAAGAAAAATGTAGCATACTCAGAACAATACTTTTTTAAGAGCGAAAAAACGTGGAGCAGATTTATAATCAGGTTGAACAAAACATTTGGAACCGCGGTCTACTGCTATGTACATTGTCAAACTTATTAATAGTATTTAGACAACATTTGACTTCCGGAAAAAAAATGTAAGAAGTGAGGCGCCAGGGTGCCGATACCTTTGTATCTGTGAGGCACCCAGGCTGCCATGTATCGACTCACCACCTCAGCAGAGGGTCACAAGAACTTCATCTTACTCAGGTGCTGCTCGAGAAGGTATTCTGTGCCTTACGGTTGCTGAACACAGGTGAAGCAGCAGCAGCAACTTCCGGAGTGATTCGGCCTCCAGCACCAGGAATTATCAACTACACCAAGGAAGTGTATAACAGAAGGTACTTACAATAGTGACGTGGGGATATATAAATATAAATATTGTAGCCTTATTATCAAGTCATTCTGTAAAGTGAGGTCATCGGCCGGTTTCGGTATGTGGCATATCTAATATATTTAGACGACTCTCCATGGCCAAGAGAAAAAGGAGTAGAATATATATCATGGCAAGGTGCATCAATATATGCCTGTTTCCACATTCTCCAGGTCACACTTTCATAAAATCTGCTACATCTCTACATTCTAACAACATAGTTAACAATCAATATATGAAATATCTAAGGCCTCCAGGAAACACCATCGGGAATGGCAAATATAAACTGGCTTCCATACATATTTTTAACGAGAAAATACTCTATAAATCTACATTTTAAAAATAATCAGCATATATTTTAAGAAAGTTAAGGCCACAACTACAACAATTCGTCACCTCTCGAATGTATTCATGATCAGACTTTTTCGCAAAATAAAATATAACTTTAGAATTGTAAGTTTATCACTGAGAATATAGCCTTGGTGCGAAACAATAAATGTGTCTAGAAGTCCACGCTTGTTGCTTCTTTTCTTATACATAAGATCGTTATTGTCAACCGAATTTCGTCTCGCTTACTAATGGCTTAAAAAAAGTGATACTGAGGATATTGTATAACTCTGGTCTGAAAAAAATGAATCCAACGTCGCCTGTTGAGAGGCCTGGCGTAGCGGGAGGGGGCCAAGTGTCGGCTGCCTTTGGTTGGCCCCGAGAGGATATGTCCTGGCACACCACCCAAAGATGGCTGCAACTAATCCTTCTAAAAACTGTGGTGCCCAAGGCACCTTATTGACAAACCTGTGAGTTACTGGCCACAGGTGAAGCAGCAACACTAACTCCACGGAAAAGCGGCCAGAAAAGCCACACGTCTGTCACCATCATCAGGGGTTTATTGCAGCAGCAGAAACAACAAGATAACCCAACAACCAAAACAATGACAATCGTTGCCCAGGGAGCATTGGACGGAACAGCCACACGGTAGGTGGTTTCTACAACAAAGACATCAACCATTGCCCAATATGTCGAGAGGCCAACATCGACATTTTCCTACAAGATCACACTCTGGCCTTTGCACACAACATGCCTGCACGCTTACTTGTTTACTTGTTCCCGAGTGTCATTTCAATAATGTGCACTGCTCGGTGCCACTGACTCAGGAACTGAACCAAGACACTAAATAGCTATATATAATGAAGCACTGGGAACGATCATAGCGTATATAGCTTCCTAAGAGAAATGTATGGTGAAAAAAAGGTAAACCAATTGTCAGTAAAAAAAAAAAAAATATATGAAAGTGAAATACGGATTTGTACGGTATACGAGACTGTCGAAACTACATCCAATATAAAAGGGAAAATAAAAGTCTGGCAGAGATTTCCTGTGCCATGTATCAATGAAGATGTATTTATATGAAAGTATGGAAGTGTGTGAAGCATGAACTGTGTCCACAAAAAGTATATATAGGACTCTCTGTTGGGGCAAACTGCATGAAAGATGCTCCTACAGATATATAGTCAACACAGAAAAAGTGATATCGAAATGCAGGTGGACTGGATATTCAGATTAATAAACAAAGAAGATCAACGGAAAAGGTTTCAGCAACAGCATGTATGAATGCAACAATGAGGCAATAATAGCCTTTGCCATCTCTTTCTGCCTATTTACAGAAACAAAAATATTGGAAAAATTTATATCATGTGCAACAGGAAAGCGTTGAGGTAAAAAATCAATAAGGGAAACGCGTGCTTATGGTGCCGGGCGAGGGTCGGGGTGCCGGGTGCCGCGCCTCTACCTCCGTGTGGCACCGAGGCCGCCATGTCCAGGCACAACATTTTCACAAGATGGCGGTGCCTAAGCCTTATCATACCTTGATAGTGCCCGAGGTGAGAGTTTCCTGTCACTGGGACAACAACCTGACGACCTGAATGAATGCCATCAACAAAGGGTCTATGTGACAACAATAACAACAACAATAGAGAACAATAATAACTACTACTACTACTACTACTACTACTACTACTACTACTACTACGACGACGACGACGACGACGACGACGACGACGACGACGACCGTCTATTACTACTGCTATACTCATGTTCTCCACTGGGTCTAGGCAAATGGTTTTTAATAGCTTTCCGTTGTAATTTGCCGTTGTATATCTTTTTATTTTTATGTCACGATGACTACCATCATCATTATCTGCCATTATTAATCGACTATGAAATAAAAGCTTCTAATATTCTCTACCTCTGACTGATGGTGAAGAACTCTCTGCTCCGGCAAGGCTTCATATATTATCTCTCCAGGAGGTTATCTGTCGGTTCTGACTACATTTCCTGAGTAGTACGAATAATTATTCTTTCCTATATGCTAAAATCTTTTATAAACATTGTGGCTACATGGGCCAACAGTCTGACACGCCACGCTTTGAGGGCAATCTACGTGTAACATGAACATAATCGCTGAGCGCTGCTAGTTCTATCATGCCTCGGTATATCATTACTACGAAAGCATCTCCATATTAGATAAAAAAAAAAAAACATTTTAGCATTCAAGGAACAGTTATGTCTGTGAACAACTTGAGATGAAGCAGATTAATGATTTAATAGTTCGGATTACCAGGAGTAAAAATAATTACAATCAATGTATACTAAAATTGATTTTTTTTCTTTCAGTAATTTTCCTTGAAGGAACAGTATCCTCATGAAATAAATGCCGATTTTAGTCTAATATAAACAGCAATCTGGGGTATACGGTTGCCGTTTTGCTTATGCCTCCGTGTGGTACAGAGGCGCCGTGTGACACCAAACTGATGTCCTGACACTACACCTCAAGATGACTGCACCTGAGCCGCCTCACATCCTGGTATAACACAGTGTTCCAGGCGGCCTGTGAGTTACTGGCCTGTGAGTTACTGGCCACAGGTGACATCAACCCTTAGGGGGCAGCAGCCAAACGAGCAACATGTCTGGCATCCTTGGTAAGCATTTACTGCAGCAGCAACAACAACAACTACAACGGCAACAAGAACATCAACAGCAACAATAACAAACAATACTAATTGCCCAAGAAACAGCGGTCAGAGAAGCCCAATGGGTGCCATCACCAGCAGGTGTTTATTACGATACCATCACCACCACCACCACCACCAATACCAATTGATATCGTAGTGCCAGCAGCAGAGGCAGCTACAAAAGCAACGTCCTCTCACAAGATCATAATATGGTGGCCTATGCACATAGCATCATGCTTATATGCTTTCTCGTTTTGTTGTGCTCCTCGGTTCCATTTTGATACTGTTCAATGTTCGGTGTCACTATGTCACTGAATGCATCAAGCAATGACCCTGCACACTACGGATCTACCAATGATGTAGCACAAGGCCAGGGTTTGTATATCGTACATG